>NC_064920.1:63226208-63303708 GCF_023897955.1 Schistocerca gregaria | reverse complement strand
AGAGGCCTGGACATTGGCATGTCCTCACGACTGCACTTGATGGGCCCCGCCGACCACACTGCCTCACAACAGCACGATAGAGGCCTGGACATTGGCATGTCCTCACGACTGCACTTGATGGGCCTGCAAGACTGCAGTGCCTCATTTCCCCAACCGAAACTGATGGGCCTGCAAGACTGCAGTGCCTCATTTCCCCAACCGAAACTGATGGGCCTGCAAGACTGCAGTGCCTCATTTCCCCAACCGAAACTGATGGGCCTGCAAGACTGCAGTGCCTCATTTCCCCAACCGAAACTGATGGGCCTGCAAGACTGCAGTGCCTCATTTCCCCAACCGAAACTGATGGGCCTGCAAGACTGCAGTGCCTCATCGCCGCAAACCTGATGTGCCTGGCCTATCGCACCCTCAGGGCCTGGCTTGGCAGCACGGCCTCACAACTGCATAATATTGGCTTGGACATCTGCAATACCTCACAACCGCTCCTGATGGGCCATGCCAACAGCGCTGACTTCTGACCGAATCATGTGGGCCTGGCTTACCTCGCTGCCGCACCTGATCCTCCTGGCCGACCGGAGTGCCTCACTGACTCACACCTGATGGGCTTGCCTGATTGCAGTGCATCGCCGACTCACCAGAGGCGCCTGGCTGACTGCAGTGGAAAGCCGCTGCACACCTGATGGGCCTGGCCGAGACCAGCTGATGGACCTGGCCTACCTAACAGCCAGACTACCACACCCATTGCGCTTCCCCTACCGCACTGCCTTATGAGCACACCTGATGACTCTAGAACAACACACGGCCTTACGACCGTACCTGATGTGCCTGGCCGACAGCTCTTCCTCACGGGCCTGAGCGACATCGTTGCCTTACGACCCCACCTAATGGGCCTGGCCAACGTCACTGCCTGACGACCACACCCCATGGGCTTGGCCGACCGCACTGCCTCAACCACACCTGATGAGTCTAGCCAATCACACTGCGTCCTGACCGCAACCGATGGGGATGGCCGAACGCACTAACAGAAGACCACACCCGAGGGAACTGGCTAAGAGCACTGCCTCATGACCGCACCTGATGGCAGACAGCACAGCCTCACAATTGCACATGTTGGGCGTGGCTGACAGCACTCCTTAGGATCGCACATGATCGGCGTGGCTGACAGCACAGCCTCACGATCGCACATGATGGGCGTGGCTGACAGCACAGCCTCATAACTGCAACTGATGAGCCAGGCCTACATATTGTGACACAACTGCATGTGGTGGTCCTGGCCGACTGCAATGCTTCATGAATGCACATAATGGCCTGTCCGACAGCACTGTCACACAACTGCACCTCATGCGACTGTCGGACAGTAATGCCTCAAGACCGCACCTGATGGGCTTGGATGAAACCACTTCATTACAACCACACTTCATTGGCCTTGACGAAAACACTGATTCGCCTGATTGGCCTTTCTGACTGTAACTGATGGGGCTGGCTTGTCCAACCACAGGACTACATCTAATGGGCCTGGCCAACTCCACTGTGTCACTACCGGATCTGATGGACCTGGCCGAAAGCATTGCCTCACCACTGCACTTGATGTTCATGGCCGACCACACTGCCCCACAGCTGCACTTGATGGGCCTGGCCGAACGCACTGCTTCTCTTCTGCACTTGATGGGCCTGGCCGAACGCACTGCCTCCCGACTGCACTTGATGGGCCTGGCGGACCACACTGCCTGATGGTAGCACACGATGGGTCTGGCCAACCACATTGCCTCATGTCCGCACATGATGTGCTTGGCCAACGGCTCTGCTTCATGCTTGAATGTGATGGGGCAGGGAGACAGCACTGCCTTGCCGAGAGCACTACCTCACAACTGAACCTGATGGGCATGGCCGACCTCACTGCCCTACAACTGCACTTGATGGGCATGGCCGACCACCTTTCCCCACAACTGCACTTGATGGGCCTGGCCGAAATCACTGATCGCGACGGCACTTGATAGGCCTGGCCGTACGCTCTACCAGTCGTCTGCACTTGATGGGCCTGGCCGAACGCACTACCTGTCGTCTGCACTTGATGGGCCTGGCCGAATGCACTGCCTCTCGTCTGCACTTGATGGGCCTGGCCGAATGCACAGCCCCTCATCTGCACTTGATGGGCCTGGCCGAATACACTGCCCCTCGTCTGCACTTGATGTGCCTGGCCGAATGCACTGCCTCTCGTCTGCTCTTGATGGGCCTGGCCGAACGCACTGCCTCCGTCTGCACTTAATGGGCCTGGCAGAACGCACTGCCTCCGTCTGCACTTAATGGGCCTGGCAGAACGCACTGCCTCTCGTCTGCACTTGATGGTCCTTGCCAACATCACTGCCTCGAGACAGCACCTGATGGGCCTTGCTGATAGCACTGCCACACGACTGCACCTGATGGGACTTGGCGACATCACTGCCACACGACTGCACCTCATGCCGCTGGCCGATAGCACCGCCACACAACTGCACCTCATACCGCTGGCCGACAGCACCGCCACACGACTGCACCTCATGCGGCTGGGCGACCTTACTGCCTCAAGGCCACACCTGGTGGGCTAAGATGAACCCACTTCATTATGACCACACTCCAATGGCCTGGATGACTACACGGAATCGCCTGATTGGCCTTTCTGACTGTAACTGATCTGGCTGGCTTGTCCAACCACAGGACTACATCTAATGGGCCTGGCCAACTCCACTGCTTCACTACCGGATCTGATGGACCTGGCTGAAAGCATTGCCTCATCACGGCACTTGATGGACATGGCCGAACGCACTGCCTCTCGTCTCCACTTGATGGGAATGGCCGAACGCATTGCCTCTCGTCTCCATTTGATGGGCCTGGCCGAACGCACTGCCTCTCGTCTGCACTTGATGGGCCTGGCCGAACGCACTGCCTCTCGTCTGCACTTGATGGGCCTGGCCGAACGCACTGCCTCTCATCTGCACTTGATGGCCTGGCCGAACGCACTGCCTCTCGTCTGCACTTGATGGCCTGGCCGAACGCACTGCCTCTCGTCTGCACTTGATGGCCTGGCCGAACACACTGCCTCTCATCTGCACTTGATGGGCCTGGCCGAACACACTGCCTCTCGTCTGCACTTGATGGGCCTGGCGAATGCACTGCCTCTCGTCTGCTCTTGATGGGATTTGCCGATTGCACTGCCTCTCATCTGCACTTGCTGGGCCGGGAAGAACGGATTGCCTCTCGTCTGCACTTGATGGGCTGGGCCGAACGGACTGCCTCTCGTCTGCACTTGATGGGCTGGGCCGAACGGACTGCCTCTCGTCTGCACTTGATAGGTCTGGCCGAACGCACTGCCTCTCGTCTGCACTTGATGGGCCTGGCCGAATGCACTGCCTCTCGTCTGCACTTGATGGGCCTCGCCGAATGCACTGCCTCTCGTCTGCACTTGATGGGCCTGGCCGAACGCACTGCCTCTCGTCTTCTTTTGATGGGCCTGGCCGAACGCACTGTCTCTCGTCTGCACTTGATGGGCCTGGCCGAACGCACTGCCTCTCCTCTGCACTTGATGGGCCTGGCCGAACGCACTGTCTCTCGTCTGCACTTGATGGGCCTGGCCGAACGCACTGCCTCTCGTCTTCACTTGATGGGCCTGGCCGAACACACTGCCTCTCGTCTTCACTTGATGGGCCTGGCCGAACACACTGCCTCTCGTCTTCACTTGATGGGCCTGGCCGAACACACTGCCTCTCGTCTTCACTTGATGGACCTGGCTGAACGCACTCCCTGTCGTCTGCACTTGATGGGCCTGGCCGAATGCACTGCCTCTCGTCTGCACTTGATGGGCCTGGCCGAATGCACAGCCCCTCATCTGCACTTGATGGGCCTGGCCGAATACACTGCCCCTCGTCTGCACTTGATGTGCCTGGCCGAATGCACTGCCTCTCGTCTGCTCTTGATGGGCCTGGCCGAACGCACTGCCTCCGTCTGCACTTAATGGGCCTGGCAGAACGCACTGCCTCTCGTCTGCACTTGATGGTCCTTGCCAACATCACTGCCTCGAGACAGCACCTGATGGGCCTTGCTGATAGCACTGCCACACGACTGCACCTGATGGGACTTGGCGACATCACTGCCGCACGACTGCACCTCATGCCGCTGGCCGATAGCACCGCCACACAACTGCACCTCATACCGCTGGCCGACAGCACCGCCACACGACTGCACCTCATGCGGCTGGGCGACCTTACTGCCTCAAGGCCGCACCTGGTGGGCTAAGATGAACCCACTTCATTATGACCACACTCCAATGGCCTGGATGACTACACGGAATCGCCTGATTGGCCTTTCTGACTGTAACTGATCTGGCTGGCTTGTCCAACCACAGGACTACATCTAATGGGCCTGGCCAACTCCACTGTGTCACTACCGGATCTGATGGACCAGGCCGAAACCATTACCTCATCACTGCACTTTATGGGCATGGCGGACCACACTGCCCTACAACTGCACTTGATAGGCAGGGCCGACCACACTTCCACACAACTGCACTTGATGGGACTGGCCGAAACCACTGATCGCGACTGCACTTGATGGGCCCGGCCGAACGCACTACCTGTCGTCTGCACTTGATGGGCCTGGCCGAACGCACTACCTGTCGTCTGCACTTGATGGGCCTGGCCGAACGCACTACCTGTCGTCTGCACTTGATGGGCCTGGCCGAACGCACTACCAGTCGTCTGCACTTGATGGGCATGGCCGAATGCACTGCCTCTCGTCTCCACTTGATGGGCCTGTCCGAACGCAACTGCCTCTCGTCTCCACTTGATGGGCCTGGCCGAACGCAACTGCCTCTCGTCTCCACTTGATGGGCCTGGCCGAACGCAACTGCCTCTCGTCTGCACCCGATGGGCCTGGCCGAACGCAACTGCCTCTCGTCTGCACCCGATGGGCCTGGCCGAACGCAACTGCCTCTCGTCTGCACCCGATGGGCCTGGCCGAACGCAACTGCCTCTGTCTGCACCCGATGGGCCTGGCCGAACGCAACTGCCTCTCGTCTGCACCCGATGGGCCTGGCCGAACGCAACTGCCTCTCGTCTGCACCCGATGGGCCTGGCCGAACGCAACTGCCTCTCGTCTGCACCCGATGGGCCTGGCCGAACGCAACTGCCTCTCGTCTGCACCCGATGGGCCTGGCCGAACGCAACTGCCTCTCGTCTGCACCCGATGGGCCTGGCCGAACGCAACTGCCTCTCGTCTGCACCCGATGGGCCTGGCCGAACGCAACTGCCTCTCGTCTGCACCCGATGGGCCTGGCCGAACGCAACTGCCTCTCGTCTGCACCCGATGGGCCTGGCCGAACGCAACTGCCTCTCGTCTGCACCCGATGGGCCTGGCCGAACGCAACTGCCTCTCGTCTGCACCCGATGGGCCTGGCCGAACGCAACTGCCTCTCGTCTGCACCCGATGGTCCTGGCCGAACGCAACTGCCTCTCGTCTGCACCCGATGGGCCTGGCCGAACGCAACTGCCTCTCGTCTGCACCCGATGGGCCTGGCCGAACGCAACTGCCACTCGTCTGCAACCGATGGGCCTGGCCGAACGCAACTGCCTCTCGTCTGCACCCGATGGGCCTGGCCGAACGCAACTGCCTCTCGTCTGCACCCGATGGGCCTGGCCGAACGCAACTGCCTCTCGTCTGCACCCGATGGGCCTGGCCGAACGCAACTGCCTCTCGTCTGCACCCGATGGGCCTGGCCGAACGCAACTGCCTCTCGTCTGCACCCGATGGGCCTGGCCGAACGCAACTGCCTCTCGTCTGCACCCGATGGGCCTGGCCGAAGGCAACTGCCTCTCGTCTGCACCCGATGGGCCTGGCCGAAGGCAACTGCCTCTCGTCTGCACCCGATGGGCCTGGCCGAAGGCAACTGCCTCTCGTCTGCACCCGATGGGCCTGGCCGAAGGCAACTGCCTCTCGTCTGCACCCGATGGGCCTGGCCGAAGGCAACTGCCTCTCGTCTGCACCCGATGGGACTGGCCGAAGGCAACTGCCTCTCGTCTGCACCCGATGGGACTGGCCGAAGGCAACTGCCTCTCGTCTGCACCCGATGGGACTGGCCGAAGGCAACTGCCTCTCGTCTGCACCCGATGGGACTGGCCGAACGCAACTGCCTCTCGTCTGCACCCGATGGGCCTGGCCGAACGCAACTGCCTCTCGTCTGCACCCGATGGGCCTGGCCGAACGCAACTGCCTCTCGTCTGCACCCGATGGGCCTGGCCGAACGCAACTGCCTCTCGTCTGCACCCGATGGGCCTGGCCGAACGCAACTGCCTCTCGTCTGCACCCGATGGGCCTGGCCGAACGCAACTGCCTCTCGTCTGCACCCGATGGGCCTGGCCGAACGCAACTGCCTCTCGTCTGCACCCGATGGGCCTGGCCGAACGCAACTGCCTCTCGTCTGCACCCGATGGGCCTGGCCGAACGCAACTGCCTCTCGTCTGCACCCGATGGGCCTGGCCGAACGCAACTGCCTCTCGTCTGCACCCGATGGGCCTGGCCGAACGCAACTGCCTCTCGTCTGCACCCGATGGGCCTGGCCGAACGCAACTGCCTCTCGTCTGCACCCGATGGGCCTGGCCGAACGCAACTGCCTCTCGTCTGCACCCGATGGGCCTGGCCGAACGCAACTGCCTCTCGTCTGCACCCGATGGGCCTGGCCGAACGCAACTGCCTCTCGTCTGCACCCGATGGGCCTGGCCGAACGCAACTGCCTCTCGTCTGCACCCGATGGGCCTGGCCGAACGCAACTGCCTCTCGTCTGCACCCGATGGGCCTGGCCGAAGGCAACTGCCTCTCGTCTGCACCCGATGGGCCTGGCCGAAGGCAACTGCCTCTCGTCTGCACCCGATGGGCCTGGCCGAACGCAACTGCCTCTCGTCTGCACCCGATGGGACTGGCCGAAGGCAACTGCCTCTCGTCTGCACCCGATGGGACTGGCCGAAGGCAACTGCCTCTCGTCTGCACCCGATGGGCCTGGCCGAACGCAACTGCCTCTCGTCTGCACCCGATGGGCCTGGCCGAACGCAACTGCCTCTCGTCTGCACCCGATGGGCCTGGCCGAACGCAACTGCCTCTCGTCTGCACCCGATGGGCCTGGCCGAACGCAACTGCCTCTCGTCTGCACCCGATGGGCCTGGCCGAACGCAACTGCCTCTCGTCTGCACCCGATGGGCCTGGCCGAACGCAACTGCCTCTCGTCTGCACCCGATGGGCCTGGCCGAACGCAACTGCCTCTCGTCTGCACCCGATGGGCCTGGCCGAACGCAACTGCCTCTCGTCTGCACCCGATGGGCCTGGCCGAACGCAACTGCCTCTCGTCTGCACCCGATGGGCCTGGCCGAACGCAACTGCCTCTCGTCTGCACCCGATGGGCCTGGCCGAACGCAACTGCCTCTCGTCTGCACCCGATGGGCCTGGCCGAACGCAACTGCCTCTCGTCTGCACCCGATGGGCCTGGCCGAACGCAACTGCCTCTCGTCTGCACCCGATGGGCCTGGCCGAACGCAACTGCCTCTCGTCTGCACCCGATGGGCCTGGCCGAACGCAACTGCCTCTCGTCTGCACCCGATGGGCCTGGCCGAACGCAACTGCCTCTCGTCTGCACCCGATGGGCCTGGCCGAACGCAACTGCCTCTCGTCTGCACCCGATGGGCCTGGCCGAACGCAACTGCCTCTCGTCTGCACCCGATGGGCCTGGCCGAACGCAACTGCCTCTCGTCTGCACCCGATGGGCCTGGCCGAACGCAACTGCCTCTCGTCTGCACCCGATGGGCCTGGCCGAACGCAACTGCCTCTCGTCTGCACCCGATGGGCCTGGCCGAACGCAACTGCCTCTCGTCTGCACCCGATGGGCCTGGCCGAACGCAACTGCCTCTCGTCTGCACCCGATGGGCCTGGCCGAACGCAACTGCCTCTCGTCTGCACCCGATGGGCCTGGCCGAACGCAACTGCCTCTCGTCTGCACCCGATGGGCCTGGCCGAACGCAACTGCCTCTCGTCTGCACCCGATGGGCCTGGCCGAACGCAACTGCCTCTCGTCTGCACCCGATGGGCCTGGCCGAACGCAACTGCCTCTCGTCTGCACCCGATGGGCCTGGCCGAACGCAACTGCCTCTCGTCTGCACCCGATGGGCCTGGCCGAACGCAACTGCCTCTCGTCTGCACCCGATGGGCCTGGCCGAACGCAACTGCCTCTCGTCTGCACCCGATGGGCCTGGCCGAACGCAACTGCCTCTCGTCTGCACCCGATGGGCCTGGCCGAACGCAACTGCCTCTCGTCTGCACCCGATGGGCCTGGCCGAACGCAACTGCCTCTCGTCTGCACCCGATGGGCCTGGCCGAACGCAACTGCCTCTCGTCTGCACCCGATGGGCCTGGCCGAATGCACAGCCCCTCGTCTGCACCCGATGGGCCTGGCCGAATGCACAGCCCCTCGTCTGCACCCGATGGGCCTGGCCGAACGCAACTGCCTCTCGTCTGCACCCGATGGGCCTGGCCGAACGCAACTGCCTCTCGTCTGCACCCGATGGGCCTGGCCGAACGCAACTGCCTCTCGTCTGCACCCGATGGGCCTGGCCGAACGCAACTGCCTCTCGTCTGCACCCGATGGGCCTGGCCGAACGCAACTGCCTCTCGTCTGCACCCGATGGGCCTGGCCGAACGCAACTGCCTCTCGTCTGCACCCGATGGGCCTGGCCGAACGCAACTGCCTCTCGTCTGCACCCGATGGGCCTGGCCGAACGCAACTGCCTCTCGTCTGCACCCGATGGGCCTGGCCGAACGCAACTGCCTCTCGTCTGCACCCGATGGGCCTGGCCGAACGCAACTGCCTCTCGTCTGCACCCGATGGGCCTGGCCGAACGCAACTGCCTCTCGTCTGCACCCGATGGGCCTGGCCGAACGCAACTGCCTCTCGTCTGCACCCGATGGGCCTGGCCGAACGCAACTGCCTCTCGTCTGCACCCGATGGTCCTGGCCGAACGCAACTGCCTCTCGTCTGCACCCGATGGGCCTGGCCGAACGCAACTGCCTCTCGTCTGCACCCGATGGGCCTGGCCGAACGCAACTGCCTCTCGTCTGCACCCGATGGGCCTGGCCGAACGCAACTGCCTCTCGTCTGCACCCGATGGGCCTGGCCGAACGCAACTGCCTCTCGTCTGCACCCGATGGGCCTGGCCGAACGCAACTGCCTCTCGTCTGCACCCGATGGGCCTGGCCGAACGCAACTGCCTCTCGTCTGCACCCGATGGGCCTGGCCGAACGCAACTGCCTCTCGTCTGCACCCGATGGGCCTGGCCGAACGCAACTGCCTCTCGTCTGCACCCGATGGGCCTGGCCGAACGCAACTGCCTCTCGTCTGCACCCGATGGGCCTGGCCGAACGCAACTGCCTCTCGTCTGCACCCGATGGGCCTGGCCGAACGCAACTGCCTCTCGTCTGCACCCGATGGGCCTGGCCGAACGCAACTGCCTCTCGTCTGCACCCGATGGGCCTGGCCGAACGCAACTGCCTCTCGTCTGCACCCGATGGGCCTGGCCGAACGCAACTGCCTCTCGTCTGCACCCGATGGGCCTGGCCGAACGCAACTGCCTCTCGTCTGCACCCGATGGGCCTGGCCGAACGCAACTGCCTCTCGTCTGCACCCGATGGGCCTGGCCGAACGCAACTGCCTCTCGTCTGCACCCGATGGGCCTGGCCGAACGCAACTGCCTCTCGTCTGCACCCGATGGGCCTGGCCGAACGCAACTGCCTCTCGTCTGCACCCGATGGGCCTGGCCGAACGCAACTGCCTCTCGTCTGCACCCGATGGGCCTGGCCGAACGCAACTGCCTCTCGTCTGCACCCGATGGGCCTGGCCGAACGCAACTGCCTCTCGTCTGCACCCGATGGGCCTGGCCGAACGCAACTGCCTCTCGTCTGCACCCGATGGGCCTGGCCGAACGCAACTGCCTCTCGTCTGCACCCGATGGGCCTGGCCGAACGCAACTGCCTCTCGTCTGCACCCGATGGGCCTGGCCGAACGCAACTGCCTCTCGTCTGCACCCGATGGGCCTGGCCGAACGCAACTGCCTCTCGTCTGCACCCGATGGGCCTGGCCGAACGCAACTGCCTCTCGTCTGCACCCGATGGGCCTGGCCGAACGCAACTGCCTCTCGTCTGCACCCGATGGGCCTGGCCGAACGCAACTGCCTCTCGTCTGCACCCGATGGGCCTGGCCGAACGCAACTGCCTCTCGTCTGCACCCGATGGGCCTGGCCGAACGCAACTGCCTCTCGTCTGCACCCGATGGGCCTGGCCGAACGCAACTGCCTCTCGTCTGCACCCGATGGGCCTGGCCGAACGCAACTGCCTCTCTTCGGCACCCGATGGGCCTGGCCGAACGCACTGCCTCTCGTCTGCACCCGATGGGCCTGGCCGAACGCACTGCCTCTCGTCTGCACTTGATGGGCCTGGCCGAACGCACTGCCTCCCGACTGCACTTGATGGGCCTGGCAGACCACACTGCCTGATGGCAGCACGCGACGGGTCTGGCCAACCACATTGCCTCATGTCCGCACATGATGTGCTTGGCCAACGGCTCTGCTTCACGCTTGAATGTGATGGGGCAGGGAGACAGCACTGCCTTGCCGTGAGCACTACCTCACAACTGCACTTGATGGGCATGGCCGACCACCTTTCCCCACAACTGCACTTGATGGGCCTGGCCGAAACCACTGATCGCGACTGCACTTGATAGGCCTGGCCGAACGCTCTACCAGTCGTCTGCACTTGATGGACCTGGCCGAATGCACTGCCTCTCGTCTGCACTTGATGGGCCTGGCCGAATGCACAGCCCCTCATCTGCACTTGATGGGCCTTTCCGAATACACTGCCTCTCGTCTGCTCTTGATGGGATTGGCCGAATGCACTGCCTCTCATCTGCACTTGCTGGGCCGGGAAGAACGGATTGCCTCTCGTCTGCACTTGATGGGCCGGGCTGAACGGACTGCCTCTCGTCTGCACTTGATGGGCCGGGCCGAACGGACTGCCTCTCGTCTGCACTTGATGGGCCTGGCCGAATGCACTGCCTCTCGTCTTCACTTGATGGGCCTGGCTTAATGCACTGCCTCTCATCTGCACTGATGGGCCTGGCCGAACGCACTGCCTCCGTCTGCACTTAATGGGCCTGGCAGAACGCAATGCCTCTCGTCTGCAAACGATGGGCCTGGCCGAACGCAAATGCCTCTCGTCTGCACACGATGGGCCTGGCCGAATGCAACTGCCTCTCGTCTGCACCCGATGGGCCTGGCCGAACGCAACTGCCTGATGGCAGCACACGATGGGTCTGGCCAACCACATTGCCTCATGTCCGCACATGATGTGCTTGGCCAACGGCTCTGCTTCACGCTTGAATGTGATGGGGCAGGGAGACAGCACTGCCTTGCCGAGAGCACTACCTCACAACTGAACCTGATGGGCATGGCCGACCACACTGCCCCACAACTGCACTTGATGGGCATGGCCGACCACCTTTCCCCACAACTGCACTTGATGGGCCTGGCCGAAAGCACTGATCGCGACTGCACTTGATAGGCCTTGCCGAACGCTCTCCCAGTCGTCTGCCCTTGATGGGCCTGGCCGAACTCAACTGCTTCTCGTCTGCACCCGATGGGCCTGGCCGAACTCAAATGCCTCTCGTCTGCACACGGTGGGCCTGGCCGAACGCAAATGCCTCTCGTCTGCACACGATGGGCCTGGCCGAACGCAACTGCCTCTCGTCTGCACCCGATGGGCCTGGCCGAACGCAACTGCCTCTCGTCTGCACCCGATGGGCCTGGCCGAACGCAACTGCCTCTCGTCTGCACCCGATGGGCCTGGCCGAACGCAACTGCCTCTCGTCTGCACCCGATGGGCCTGGCCGAACGCAACTGCCTCTCGTCTGCACCCGATGGGCCTGGCCGAACGCAACTGCCTCTCGTCTGCACCCGATGGGCCTGGCCGAACGCAACTGCCTCTCGTCTGCACCCGATGGGCCTGGCCGAACGTAACTGCATCTCGTCTGCACCCGATGGGCCTGGCCGAACGCAACTGCCTCACGTCTGCACCCGTTGGTAATGGCCGAACGCAACTGCCTCTCGTCTGCACCCGTTGGGAATGGCCGAACGCAACTGCCTCTCGTCTGCACCCGATGGGCCTGGCCGAACGCAACTGCCTCTCGTCTGCACCCGATGGGCCTGGCCGAACGCTACTGCCTCTCGTCTGCACCCGATGGGCCTGGCCGAACGCAACTGCCTCTCGTCTGCACTCGATGGGCCTGGCCGAACGCAACTGCCTCTCGTCTGCACCCGATGGGCCTGGCCGAACGCAACTGCCTCTCGTCTGCACCCGATGGGCCTGGCCGAACGCAACTGCCTCTCGTCTGCACCCGATGGGCCTGGCCGAACGCAACTGCCTCTCGTCTGCACCCGATGGGCCTGGCCGAACGCAACTGCCTCTCGTCTGCACCCGATGGGCCTGGCCGAACGCAACTGCCTCTCGTCTGCACCCGATGGGCCTGGCCGAACGCAACTGCCTCTCGTCTGCACCCGATGGGCCTGGCCGAACGCAACTGCCTCTCGTCTGCAACCGATGGGCCTGGCCGAACGCAACTGCCTCTCGTCTGCACCCGATGGGCCTGGCCGAACGCAACTGCCTGATGGCAGCACACGATGGGTCTGGCCAACCACATTGCCTCATGTCCGCACATGATGTGCTTGGCCAACGGCTCTGCTTCACGCTTGAATGTGATGGGGCAGGGAGACAGCACTGCCTTGCCGAGAGCACTACCTCACAACTGAACCTGATGGGCATGGCTGACCACACTGCCCCACAACTGCACTTGATGGGCATGGCCGACCACCTTTCCCCACAACTGCACTTGATGGGCCTGGCCGAAAGCACTGATCGCGACTGCACTTGATAGGCCTTGCCGAACGCTCTACCAGTCGTCTGCCCTTGATGGGCCTGGCCGAACTCAACTGCCTCTCGTCTGCACCCGATGGGCCTGGCCGAACTCAAATGCCTCTCGTCTGCACCTGATGGGCCTGGCCGAACGCAAATGCCTCTCGTCTGCACACGATGGGCCTGGCCGAACGCAACTGCCTCTCGTCTGCACACGATGGGCCTGGCCGAACGCAACTGCCTCTCGTCTGCACCCGATGGGCCTGGCCGAACGCAACTGCCTGATGGCAGCACACGATGGGTCTGGCCAACCACATTGCCTCATGTCCGCACATGATGTGCTTGGCCAACGGCTCTGCTTCACGCTTGAATGTGATGGGGCAGGGAGACAGCACTGCCTCGCCGAGAGCACTACCTCACAACTGAACCTGATGGGCATGGCCGACCACACTGCCCCACAACTGCACTTGATGGGCATGGCCGACCACCTTTCCCCACAACTGCACTTGATGGGCCTGGCCGAAAGCACTGATCGCGACTGCACTTGATAGGCCTTGCCGAACGCTCTACCAGTCGTCTGCCCTTGATGGGCCTGGCCGAACGCACTACCTGTCGTCTGTACTTGATGGGCCTGGTCGAATGCACTGCCTCTCGTCTGCACTTGATGGGCCTGGCCGAATGCACAGCCCGTCATCTGCACCTGATGGGCCTGGCCGAATACACTGCCTCTCGTCTGCACTTGATGGGATTGGCCGAATGAACTGCCTCTCGTATGCACTTGATGGGATTGGCCGAATGCACTGCCTCTCATCTGCACTTGCTGGGCCAGGCCGAACGGATTGCCTCTCGTCTGCACTTGATGGGCCGGGCCGAACGGACTGCCTCTCGTCTGCACTTGATGGGCCTGGCCGATCGCACTGCCTCTTGTCTGCACTTGATGGCCTGGCCGAACGCACTGCCTCTCGTCCGCACTTGATGGGCCTGGCCGTACGCACTGTCTCTCGTCTTCACTTGATGGGCCTGGCCGAATGCACTGCCTCTCGTCTGCACTTGATGGGCCTGGCCGAACGCACTGCCTCTCGTCTGCACACGATGTGCCTGGCCGAACGCAACTGCCTCTCGTCTGCACCCGATGGGCCTGGCCGAACGCAACTGCCTAATGGCAGCACACGATGGGTCTGGCCAACCACATTGCCTCATGTCCGCACATGATGTGCTTGGCCAACGGCTCTGCTTCACGCTTGAATGTGATGGGGCAGGGAGACAGCACTGCCTTGCCGAGAGCACTACCTCACAACTGAACCTGATGGGCATGGCCGACCACACTGCCCCACAACTGCACTTGATGGGCATGGCCGACCACCTTTCCCCACAACTGCACTTGATGGGCCTGGCCGAAAGCACTGATCGCGACTGCACTTGATAGGCCTTGCCGAACGCTCTACCAGTCGTCTGCCCTTGATGGGCCTGGCCGAACTCAACTGCTTCTCGTCTGCACCCGATGGGCCTGGCCGAACTCAAATGCCTCTCGTCTGCACACGGTGGGCCTGGCCGAACGCAAATGCCTCTCGTCTGCACACGATGGGCCTGGCCGAACGCAACTGCCTCTCGTCTGCACCCGATGGGCCTGGCCGAACGCAACTGCCTCTCGTCTGCACCCGATGGGCCTGGCCGAACGCAACTGCCTCTCGTCTGCACCCGATGGGCCTGGCCGAACGCAACTGCCTCTCGTCTGCACCCGATGGGCCTGGCCGAACGCAACTGCCTCTCGTCTGCACCCGATGGGCCTGGCCGAACGCAACTGCCTCTCGTCTGCACTCGATGGGCCTGGCCGAACGCAACTGCCTCTCGTCTGCACCCGATGGGCCTGGCCGAACGCAACTGCCTCTCGTCTGCACTCGATGGGCCTGGCCGAACGCAACTGCCTCTCGTCTGCACCCGATGGGCCTGGCCGAACGCAACTGCCTCTCGTCTGCACCCGATGGGCCTGGCCGAACGCAACTGCCTCTCGTCTGCACCCGATGGGCCTGGCCGAACGCAACTGCCTCTCGTCTGCACCCGATGGGCCTGGCCGAACGCAACTGCCTCTCGTCTGCACCCGATGGGCCTGGCCGAACTCAAATGCCTCTCGTCTGCACCCGATGGGCCTGGCCGAACGCAAATGCATCTCGTCTGCACACGATGGGCCTGGCCGAACGCAAATGCCTCTCGTCTGCACCCGATGGGCCTGGCCGAACGTAACTGCATCTCGTCTGCACATGATGGGCCTGGCCGAACGCAACTGCCTCTCGTCTGCACCCGATGGGCCTGACCGAACGCAACTGCCTCACGTCTGCACCCGTTGGTAATGGCCGAACGCAACTGCCTCTCGTCTGCACCCGTTGGGAATGGCCGAACGCAACTGCCTCTCGTCTGCACCCGATGGGCCTGGCCGAACGCAACTGCCTCTCGTCTGCACCCGATGGGCCTGGCCGAACGCAACTGCCTCTCGTCTGCACCCGATGGGCCTGGCCGAACGCAACTGCCTCTCGTCTGCACCCGATGGGCCTGGCCGAACGCAACTGCCTCTCGTCTGCACCCGATGGGCCTGGCCGAACGCAACTGCCTCTCGTCTGCACCCGATGGGCCTGGCCGAACGCAACTGCCTCTCGTCTGCACCCGATGGGCCTGGCCGAACGCAACTGCCTCTCGTCTGCACCCGATGGGCCTGGCCGAACGCAACTGCCTCTCGTCTGCACCCGATGGGCCTGGCCGAACGCAACTGCCTCTCGTCTGTACCCGATGGGCCTGGCCGAACGCAACTGCCTCTCGTCTGCACCCGATGGGCCTGGCCGAACGCAAATGCCTCTCGTCTGCACACGATGGGCCTGGCCGAACGCAAATGCCTCTCGTCTGCACACGATGGGCCTGGCCGATCGCAAATGCCTCTCGTCTGCACACGATGGGCCTGGCCGAACGCAACTGCCTCTCGTCTGCACCCGATGGGCCTGGCCGAACGCAACTGCCTGATGGCAGCACACGATGGGTCTGGCCAACCACATTGCCTCATGTCCGCACATGATGTGCTTGGCCAACGGCTCTGCTTCACGCTTGAATGTGATGGGGCAGGGAGACAGCACTGCCTTGCCGAGAGCACTACCTCACAACTGAACCTGATGGGCATGGCTGACCACAGTGCCCCACAACTGCACTTGATGGGCATGGCCGACCACCTTTCCCCACAACTGCACTTGATGGGCCTGGCCGAAAGCACTGATCGCGACTGCACTTGATAGGCCTTGCCGAACGCTCTACCAGTCGTCTGCCCTTGATGGGCCTGGCCGAACTCAACTGCCTCTCGTCTGCACCCGATGGGCCTGGCCGAACTCAAATGCCTCTCGTCTGCACCTGATGGGCCTGGCCGAACGCAAATGCCTCTCGTCTGCACACGATGGGCCTGGCCGAACGCAACTGCCTCTCGTCTGCACCCGATGGGCCTGGCCGAACGCAACTGCCTGATGGCAGCACACGATGGGTCTGGCCAACCACATTGCCTCATGTCCGCACATGATGTGCTTGGCCAACGGCTCTGCTTCACGCTTGAATGTGATGGGGCAGGGAGACAGCACTGCCTCGCCGAGAGCACTACCTCACAACTGAACCTGATGGGCATGGCCGACCACACTGCCCCACAACTGCACTTGATGGGCATGGCCGACCACCTTTCCCCACAACTGCACTTGATGGGCCTGGCCGAAAGCACTGATCGCGACTGCACTTGATAGGCCTTGCCGAACGCTCTACCAGTCGTCTGCCCTTGATGGGCCTGGCCGAACGCACTACCTGTCGTCTGTACTTGATGGGCCTGGTCGAATGCACTGCCTCTCGTCTGCACTTGATGGGCCTGGCCGAATGCACAGCCCGTCATCTGCACCTGATGGGCCTGGCCGAATACACTGCCTCTCGTCTGCACTTGATGGGATTGGCCGAATGCACTGCCTCTCGTATGCACTTGATGGGATTGGCCGAATGCACTGCCTCTCATCTGCACTTGCTGGGCCGGGCCGAACGGATTGCCTCTCGTCTGCACTTGATGGGCCGGGCCGAACGGACTGCCTCTCGTCTGCACTTGATGGGCCTGGCCGATCGCACTGCCTCTTGTCTGCACTTGATGGCCTGGCCGAACGCACTGCCTCTCGTCCGCACTTGATGGGCCTGGCCGTACGCACTGCCTCTCGTCTTCACTTGATGGGCCTGGCCGAATGCACTGCCTCTCGTCTGCACTTGATGGGCCTGGCCGAACGCACTGCCTCTCGTCTGCACACGATGGGCCTGGCCGAACGCAACTGCCTCTCGTCTGCACCCGATGGGCCTGGCGGAACGCAACTGCCTGATGGCAGCACACGATGGGTCTGGCCAACCACATTGCCTCATGTCCGCACATGATGTGCTTGGCCAACGGCTCTGCTTCACGCTTGAATGTGATGTGGCAGGGAGACAGCACTGCCTTGCCGAGAGCACTACCTCACAACTGAACCTGATGGGCATGGCCGACCACACTGCCCCACAACTGCACTTGATTGGCATGGCCGACCACCTTTCCCCACAACTGCACTTGATGGGCCTGGCCGAAAGCACTGATCGCGACTGCACTTGATAGGCCTTGCCGAACGCTCTACCAGTCGTCTGCCCTTGATGGGCCTGGCCGAACTCAACTGCTTCTCGTCTGCACCCGATGGGCCTGGCCGAACTCAAATGCCTCTCGTCTGCACACGGTGGGCCTGGCCGAACGCAAATGCCTCTCGTCTGCACACGATGGGCCTGGCCGAACGCAACTGCCTCTCGTCTGCACCCGATGGGCCTGGCCGAACGCAACTGCCTCTCGTCTGCACCCGATGGGCCTGGCCGAACGCAACTATCTCTCGTCTGCACCCGATGGGCCTGGCCGAACGCAACTGCCTCTCGTCTGCACCCGATGGGCCTGGCCGAACGCAACTGCCTCTCGTCTGCACCCGATGGGCCTGGCCGAACGCAACTGCCTCTCGTCTGCACCCGATGGGCCTGGCCGAACGCAACTGCCTCTCGTCTGCACCCGATGGGCCTGGCCGAACGCAACTGCCTCTCGTCTGCACCCTTTGGGCCTGGCCGAACTCAAATGCCTCTCGTCTGCACCCGATGGGCCTGGCCGAACGCAAATGCATCTCGTCTGCACACGATGGGCCTGGCCGAACGCAAATGCCTCTCGTCTGCACCCGATGGGCCTGGCCGAACGTAACTGCATCTCGTCTGCACATGATGGGCCTGGCCGAACGCAACTGCCTCTCGTCTGCACCCGATGGGCCTGGCCGAACGCAACTGCCTCACGTCTGCACACGTTGGTAATGGCCGAACGCAACTGCCTCTCGTCTGCACCCGTTGGGAATGGCCGAACGCAACTGCCTCTCGTCTGCACCCGTTGGGAATGGCCGAACGCAACTGCCTCTCGTCTGCACCCGATGGGCCTGGCCGAACGCAACTGCCTCTCGTCTGCACACGATGGGCCTGGCCGAACGCAACTGCCTCTCGTCTGCACCCGATGGGCCTGGCCGAACGCAACTGCCTCTCGTCTGCACCCGATGGGCCTGGCCGAACGCAACTGCCTCTCGTCTGCACCCGATGGGCCTGGCCGAACGCAACTGCTTCTCGTCTGCACCCGATGGGCCTGGCCGAACGCAACTGCCTCTTGTCTGCACCCGATGGGCCTGGCCGAACGCAACTGCCTCTCGTCTGCACCCGATGGGCCTGGCCGAACGCAACTGCCTCTCGTCTGCACCCGATGGGCCTGGCCGAACGCAACTGCCTGATGGCAGCACACGATGGGTCTGGCCAACCACATTGCCTCATGTCCGCACATGATGTGCTTGGCCAACGGCTCTGCTTCACGCTTGAATGTGATGGGGCAGGGAGACAGCACTGCCTTGCCGAGAGCACTACCTCACAACTGAACCTGATGGGCATGGCTGACCACACTGCCCCACAACTGCACTTGATGGGCATGGCCGACCACCTTTCCCCACAACTGCACTTGATGGGCCTGGCCGAAAGCACTGATCGCGACTGCACTTGATAGGCCTTGCCGAACGCTCTACCAGTCGTCTGCCCTTGATGGGCCTGGCCGAACTCAACTGCCTCTCGTCTGCACCCGATGGGCCTGGCCGAACTCAAATGCCTCTCGTCTGCACCTGATGGGCCTGGCCGAACGCAAATGCCTCTCGTCTGCACACGATGGGCCTGGCCGAACGCAACTGCCTCTCGTCTGCACACGATGGGCCTGGCCGAACGCAACTGCCTCTCGTCTGCACCCGATGGGCCTGGCCGAACGCAACTGCCTGATGGCAGCACACGATGGGTCTGGCCAACCACATTGCCTCATGTCCGCACATGATGTGCTTGGCCAACGGCTCTGCTTCACGCTTGAATGTGATGGGGCAGGGAGACAGCACTGCCTCGCCGAGAGCACTACCTCACAACTGAACCTGATGGGCATGGCCGACCACACTGCCCCACAACTGCACTTGATGGGCATGGCCGACCACCTTTCCCCACAACTGCACTTGATGGGCCTGGCCGAAAGCACTGATCGCGACTGCACTTGATAGGCCTTGCCGAACGCTCTACCAGTCGTCTGCCCTTGATGGGCCTGGCCGAACGCACTACCTGTCGTCTGTACTTGATGGGCCTGGTCGAATGCACTGCCTCTCGTCTGCACTTGATGGGCCTGGCCGAATGCACAGCCCGTCATCTGCACCTGATGGGCCTGGCCGAATACACTGCCTCTCGTCTGCACTTGATGGGATTGGCCGAATGAACTGCCTCTCGTATGCACTTGATGGGATTGGCCGAATGCACTGCCTCTCATCTGCACTTGCTGGGCCAGGCCGAACGGATTGCCTCTCGTCTGCACTTGATGGGCCGGGCCGAACGGACTGCCTCTCGTCTGCACTTGATGGGCCTGGCCGATCGCACTGCCTCTTGTCTGCACTTGATGGCCTGGCCGAACGCACTGCCTCTCGTCCGCACTTGATGGGCCTGGCCGTACGCACTGTCTCTCGTCTTCACTTGATGGGCCTGGCCGAATGCACTGCCTCTCGTCTGCACTTGATGGGCCTGGCCGAACGCACTGCCTCTCGTCTGCACACGATGTGCCTGGCCGAACGCAACTGCCTCTCGTCTGCACCCGATGGGCCTGGCCGAACGCAACTGCCTAATGGCAGCACACGATGGGTCTGGCCAACCACATTGCCTCATGTCCGCACATGATGTGCTTGGCCAACGGCTCTGCTTCACGCTTGAATGTGATGGGGCAGGGAGACAGCACTGCCTTGCCGAGAGCACTACCTCACAACTGAACCTGATGGGCATGGCCGACCACACTGCCCCACAACTGCACTTGATGGGCATGGCCGACCACCTTTCCCCACAACTGCACTTGATGGGCCTGGCCGAAAGCACTGATCGCGACTGCACTTGATAGGCCTTGCCGAACGCTCTACCAGTCGTCTGCCCTTGATGGGCCTGGCCGAACTCAACTGCTTCTCGTCTGCACCCGATGGGCCTGGCCGAACTCAAATGCCTCTCGTCTGCACACGGTGGGCCTGGCCGAACGCAAATGCCTCTCGTCTGCACACGATGGGCCTGGCCGAACGCAACTGCCTCTCGTCTGCACCCGATGGGCCTGGCCGAACGCAACTGCCTCTCGTCTGCACCCGATGGGCCTGGCCGAACGCAACTGCCTCTCGTCTGCACCCGATGGGCCTGGCCGAACGCAACTGCCTCTCGTCTGCACCCGATGGGCCTGGCCGAACGCAACTGCCTCTCGTCTGCACCCGATGGGCCTGGCCGAACGCAACTGCCTCTCGTCTGCACTCGATGGGCCTGGCCGAACGCAACTGCCTCTCGTCTGCACCCGATGGGCCTGGCCGAACGCAACTGCCTCTCGTCTGCACTCGATGGGCCTGGCCGAACGCAACTGCCTCTCGTCTGCACCCGATGGGCCTGGCCGAACGCAACTGCCTCTCGTCTGCACCCGATGGGCCTGGCCGAACGCAACTGCCTCTCGTCTGCACCCGATGGGCCTGGCCGAACGCAACTGCCTCTCGTCTGCACCCGATGGGCCTGGCCGAACGCAACTGCCTCTCGTCTGCACCCGATGGGCCTGGCCGAACTCAAATGCCTCTCGTCTGCACCCGATGGGCCTGGCCGAACGCAAATGCATCTCGTCTGCACACGATGGGCCTGGCCGAACGCAAATGCCTCTCGTCTGCACCCGATGGGCCTGGCCGAACGTAACTGCATCTCGTCTGCACATGATGGGCCTGGCCGAACGCAACTGCCTCTCGTCTGCACCCGATGGGCCTGACCGAACGCAACTGCCTCACGTCTGCACCCGTTGGTAATGGCCGAACGCAACTGCCTCTCGTCTGCACCCGTTGGGAATGGCCGAACGCAACTGCCTCTCGTCTGCACTCGTTGGGAATGGCCGAACGCAACTGCCTCTCGTCTGCACCCGATGGGCCTGGCCGAACGCAACTGCCTCTCGTCTGCACCCGATGGGCCTGGCCGAACGCAACTGCCTCTCGTCTGCACCCGATGGGCCTGGCCGAACGCAACTGCCTCTCGTCTGCACCCGATGGGCCTGGCCGAACGCAACTGCCTCTCGTCTGCACCCGATGGGCCTGGCCGAACGCAACTGCCTCTCGTCTGCACCCGATGGGCCTGGCCGAACGCAACTGCCTCTCGTCTGCACCCGATGGGCCTGGCCGAACGCAACTGCCTCTCGTCTGCACCCGATGGGCCTGGCCGAACGCAACTGCCTCTCGTCTGCACCCGATGGGCCTGGCCGAACGCAACTGCCTCTCGTCTGCACCCGATGGGCCTGGCCGAACGCAACTGCCTCTCGTCTGTACCCGATGGGCCTGGCCGAACGCAACTGCCTCTCGTCTGCACCCGATGGGCCTGGCCGAACGCAAATGCCTCTCGTCTGCACACGATGGGCCTGGCCGAACGCAAATGCCTCTCGTCTGCACACGATGGGCCTGGCCGATCGCAAATGCCTCTCGTCTGCACACGATGGGCCTGGCCGAACGCAACTGCCTCTCGTCTGCACCCGATGGGCCTGGCCGAACGCAACTGCCTGATGGCAGCACACGATGGGTCTGGCCAACCACATTGCCTCATGTCCGCACATGATGTGCTTGGCCAACGGCTCTGCTTCACGCTTGAATGTGATGGGGCAGGGAGACAGCACTGCCTTGCCGAGAGCACTACCTCACAACTGAACCTGATGGGCATGGCTGACCACAGTGCCCCACAACTGCACTTGATGGGCATGGCCGACCACCTTTCCCCACAACTGCACTTGATGGGCCTGGCCGAAAGCACTGATCGCGACTGCACTTGATAGGCCTTGCCGAACGCTCTACCAGTCGTCTGCCCTTGATGGGCCTGGCCGAACTCAACTGCCTCTCGTCTGCACCCGATGGGCCTGGCCGAACTCAAATGCCTCTCGTCTGCACCTGATGGGCCTGGCCGAACGCAAATGCCTCTCGTCTGCACACGATGGGCCTGGCCGAACGCAACTGCCTCTCGTCTGCACCCGATGGGCCTGGCCGAACGCAACTGCCTGATGGCAGCACACGATGGGTCTGGCCAACCACATTGCCTCATGTCCGCACATGATGTGCTTGGCCAACGGCTCTGCTTCACGCTTGAATGTGATGGGGCAGGGAGACAGCACTGCCTCGCCGAGAGCACTACCTCACAACTGAACCTGATGGGCATGGCCGACCACACTGCCCCACAACTGCACTTGATGGGCATGGCCGACCACCTTTCCCCACAACTGCACTTGATGGGCCTGGCCGAAAGCACTGATCGCGACTGCACTTGATAGGCCTTGCCGAACGCTCTACCAGTCGTCTGCCCTTGATGGGCCTGGCCGAACGCACTACCTGTCGTCTGTACTTGATGGGCCTGGTCGAATGCACTGCCTCTCGTCTGCACTTGATGGGCCTGGCCGAATGCACAGCCCGTCATCTGCACCTGATGGGCCTGGCCGAATACACTGCCTCTCGTCTGCACTTGATGGGATTGGCCGAATGCACTGCCTCTCGTATGCACTTGATGGGATTGGCCGAATGCACTGCCTCTCATCTGCACTTGCTGGGCCGGGCCGAACGGATTGCCTCTCGTCTGCACTTGATGGGCCGGGCCGAACGGACTGCCTCTCGTCTGCACTTGATGGGCCTGGCCGATCGCACTGCCTCTTGTCTGCACTTGATGGCCTGGCCGAACGCACTGCCTCTCGTCCGCACTTGATGGGCCTGGCCGTACGCACTGCCTCTCGTCTTCACTTGATGGGCCTGGCCGAATGCACTGCCTCTCGTCTGCACTTGATGGGCCTGGCCGAACGCACTGCCTCTCGTCTGCACACGATGGGCCTGGCCGAACGCAACTGCCTCTCGTCTGCACCCGATGGGCCTGGCGGAACGCAACTGCCTGATGGCAGCACACGATGGGTCTGGCCAACCACATTGCCTCATGTCCGCACATGATGTGCTTGGCCAACGGCTCTGCTTCACGCTTGAATGTGATGTGGCAGGGAGACAGCACTGCCTTGCCGAGAGCACTACCTCACAACTGAACCTGATGGGCATGGCCGACCACACTGCCCCACAACTGCACTTGATTGGCATGGCCGACCACCTTTCCCCACAACTGCACTTGATGGGCCTGGCCGAAAGCACTGATCGCGACTGCACTTGATAGGCCTTGCCGAACGCTCTACCAGTCGTCTGCCCTTGATGGGCCTGGCCGAACTCAACTGCTTCTCGTCTGCACCCGATGGGCCTGGCCGAACTCAAATGCCTCTCGTCTGCACACGGTGGGCCTGGCCGAACGCAAATGCCTCTCGTCTGCACACGATGGGCCTGGCCGAACGCAACTGCCTCTCGTCTGCACCCGATGGGCCTGGCCGAACGCAACTGCCTCTCGTCTGCACCCGATGGGCCTGGCCGAACGCAACTATCTCTCGTCTGCACCCGATGGGCCTGGCCGAACGCAACTGCCTCTCGTCTGCACCCGATGGGCCTGGCCGAACGCAACTGCCTCTCGTCTGCACCCGATGGGCCTGGCCGAACGCAACTGCCTCTCGTCTGCACCCGATGGGCCTGGCCGAACGCAACTGCCTCTCGTCTGCACCCGATGGGCCTGGCCGAACGCAACTGCCTCTCGTCTGCACCCTTTGGGCCTGGCCGAACTCAAATGCCTCTCGTCTGCACCCGATGGGCCTGGCCGAACGCAAATGCATCTCGTCTGCACCCGATGGGCCTGGCCGAACGCAAATGCCTCTCGTCTGCACCCGATGGGCCTGGCCGAACGTAACTGCATCTCGTCTGCACATGATGGGCCTGGCCGAACGCAACTGCCTCTCGTCTGCACCCGATGGGCCTGGCCGAACGCAACTGCCTCACGTCTGCACACGTTGGTAATGGCCGAACGCAACTGCCTCTCGTCTGCACCCGTTGGGAATGGCCGAACGCAACTGCCTCTCGTCTGCACCCGTTGGGAATGGCCGAACGCAACTGCCTCTCGTCTGCACCCGATGGGCCTGGCCGAACGCAACTGCCTCTCGTCTGCACACGATGGGCCTGGCCGAACGCAACTGCCTCTCGTCTGCACCCGATGGGCCTGGCCGAACGCAACTGCCTCTCGTCTGCACCCGATGGGCCTGGCCGAACGCAACTGCCTCTCGTCTGCACCCGATGGGCCTGGCCGAACGCAACTGCTTCTCGTCTGCACCCGATGGGCCTGGCCGAACGCAACTGCCTCTTGTCTGCACCCGATGGGCCTGGCCGAACGCAACTGCCTCTCGTCTGCACCCGATGGGCCTGGCCGAACGCAACTGCCTCTCGTCTGCACCCGATGGGCCTGGCCGAACGCAACTGCCTCTCGTCTGCAACCGATGGGCCTGGCCGAACGCAACTGCCTCTCGTCTGCACCCGATGGGCCTGGCCGAACGCAACTGCCTCTCGTCTGCACCCGATGGGCCTGGCCGAACGCAAATGCCTCTCGTCTGCACACGATGGGCCTGGCCGATCGCAAATGCCTCTCGTCTGCACACGATGGGCCTGGCCGAACGCAACTGCCTCTCGTCTGCACCCGATGGGCCTGGCCGAACGCAACTGCCTGATGGCAGCACACGATGGGTCTGGCCAACCACATTGCCTCATGTCCGCACATGATGTGCTTGGCCAACGGCTCTGCTTCACGCTTGAATGTGATGGGGCAGGGAGACAGCACTGCCTTGCCGAGAGCACTACCTCACAACTGAACCTGATGGGCATGGCTGACCACACTGCCCCACAACTGCACTTGATGGGCATGGCCGACCACCTTTCCCCACAACTGCACTTGATGGGCCTGGCCGAAAGCACTGATCGCGACTGCACTTGATAGGCCTTGCCGAACGCTCTACCAGTCGTCTGCCCTTGATGGGCCTGGCCGAACTCAAATGCCTCTCGTCTGCACCTGATGGGCCTGGCCGAACGCAACTGCCTCTCGTCTGCACCCGATGGGCCTGGCCGAACGCAACTGCCTGATGGCAGCACACGATGGGTCTGGCCAACCACATTGCCTCATGTCCGCACATGATGTGCTTGGCCAACGGCTCTGCTTCACGCTTGAATGTGATGGGGCAGGGAGACAGCACTGCCTTGCCGAGAGCACTACCTCACAACTGAACCTGATGGGCATGGCCGACCACACTGCCCCACAACTGCACTTGATGGGCATGGCCGACCACCTTTCCCCACAACTGCACTTGATGGGCCTGGCCGAAAGCACTGATCGCGACTGCACTTGATAGGCCTTGCCGAACGCTCTACCAGTCGTCTGCCCTTGATGGGCCTGGCCGAACGCACTACCTGTCGTCTGTACTTGATGGGCCTGGTCGAATGCACTGCCTCTCGTCTGCACTTGATGGGCCTGGCCGAATGCACAGCCCGTCATCTGCACCTGATGGGCCTGGCCGAATACACTGCCTCTCGTCTGCACTTGATGGGATTGGCCGAATGCACTGCCTCTCGTATGCACTTGATGGGATTGGCCGAATGCACTGCCTCTCATCTGCACTTGCTGGGCCGGGCCGAACGGATTGCCTCTCGTCTGCACTTGATGGGCCGGGCCGAACGGACTGCCTCTCGTCTGCACTTGATGGGCCTGGCCGATCGCACTGCCTCTTGTCTGCACTTGATGGCCTGGCCGAACGCACTGCCTCTCATCCGCACTTGATGGGCCTGGCCGTACGCACTGCCTCTCGTCTTCACTTGATGGGCCTGGCCGAATGCACTGCCTCTCGTCTGCACTTGATGGGCCTGGCCGAACGCACTGCCTCTCGTCTGCACTTGATGGGCCTTGCCGAACGCACTGCCTCTCGTCTGCACTTGATGGGCCTGGCCGAACGCACTGCCTCACGGCTGCACTTGATGGGCCTGGCCGAACGCACTGCCTCCCGTCTGCACTTGATGGGCCTGGCCGAACGCCCCCTGTGGGTTCGGGGGTAAGAATAGGCCCACGGTATTCCTGCCTGTCGTAAGAGGCGACTAAAAGGAGTTTCAAACGTTTCGGCCTTATGTGATGGTCCCCTACCGGGTTTGACCTCCATCTTCTAAATTCTTCCGAAGAGCGAGCTGATTGGGGAAGGGCGCCTTACAAGGTGCAATGTGTCCATCGCTCATTACCATCTCTAGCTTGGTTGGTCGTCGTCGCATAGCTGTCCCGCCCACTCACCATCTCTAGGGCGTGGCTTTGTTCTTGGGTGCGGTTTTTGCAGTCTGCTCTGCTGTGTCGCTTTATGCGCCAATGACGATCATGGACTACATTTCACCTGAAATCCAGCACAGTAGCCAGTCCGTTGTGGTGGGGCCGCCATGTACCCTGTCGGTTGTAGCCCCCTGACAACACAGGGATCGCTCTACTGATGCCTGCGCCGTTAACTCCCCGCGTATGCCAAGGAGTAGATGCCTGTCTCCTTGGGGCATCGGGACTCCCGGCAATGGCCATCCCGCCAGGTGGTCGTTGCTGAGGCTGGGTGGCGCCCGTGGGGAGGGCCCTTGGTCGGAGTAGGTGGCATCAGGGCGGATGACCCGCGATGAAGCGTGGTACATCATCTCTTGCTGGCGGCCAGCCGCCAGCAGTCTCTAAGCGTTCTCGGCCTCAATATAACGCTCAGGCATATGATCCACAATCGTTCCCCTCCCTGGCCACACCATGGGAGGAACGAAAGGCTACGGTTGGCAGCGAACCTTATTCACCTCGCTATTTAGTCTGTACACGAGTCGATGGGGAATCGTTTATGGCGACCAAGCCTCAGTTTTTTGTCGAGCACTTGGAGGACAAGTTTGGGGAGGTGGAGGGCTTGTCCAAAATGCGCTCTGGGG
This sequence comes from Schistocerca gregaria, assembly GCF_023897955.1. Taxonomy (NCBI): domain Eukaryota; kingdom Metazoa; phylum Arthropoda; class Insecta; order Orthoptera; family Acrididae; genus Schistocerca; species Schistocerca gregaria. Next base: position 63,276,286 of record NC_064920.1, on the reverse strand, counting down.
CAGTATTGATCAAAACGGCATCCTCTGCACAGTCACGGCGGTTACTCGCTTGTGACAAGTTGGGGGATGTTTCCGTCACGATTACACCCCATAAGAGTCTCAACATGGTCCAGGGCATTATATTCCATAGGGACCTACTCTTGCAGTCAGACGACGAGCTACGCGCCAATTTAGAACGGCGGGGTGTTCACTTCGTCCGGCGCGTCCATCGGGGTCCGAGGGATAATCAGGTAGCCACCGGTGCCGTCATCTTGGCCTTCGAGGGTGACGTCCTACCCGAAAAGGTCAAGGTGATGGTCTACCGATGTGATGTGAAGCCCTATATCCCTCCCCCGATGAGGTGTTTCAAATGCTGGAAGTTCGGCCACATGTCTTCTCAGTGTACTTCCAGCATGACATGCAGAGATTGTTGACGCCCTTCACATCCTAATACTGCATGTGCGCCGCGTCCCATCTGCGTGAACTGCGGCGAACACCATTCCCCTTGCTCGCCAGACTGCAAGGTTCTACTGAAAGAACGAAGGATCATGGAATATAAGACCCTGGACCGCATGACCTATACTGAGGCTAAGCGGAAATACGAGAGGCTACATCCTGTGGCTCTGACCAGCTCCTATGCCACCGCTGCCAAAACAGTAGTTTTGTCATCTGCTGCACCGATTCCACTGAACACTCTGAGCCGGAATACTACACCTGCCCCCTTGATGGTGGGGGGCACTTCCCCATCTGTTGCTCCTGCACCACCTACCTCAGGAGCAACGACCCCCCAACCATCGGGGACACAAGTCCCCAACTCTAAGCCGGAGAAGCGTCCGACTTCTTCGGCGACTCTCTCTCGCAAGGGATCCCTCGGGTCCCTCCCTTCCCAGGTTTCCACCTCTGGGAAGGGTGACGTCAGCCAATGGCTGAAAAGCAGGCCAGCGGCTGGTCGCAGGGCTTCCCGCTCCTCCTCCGTCCCGGTGACTGACTCGGTGGAGCCCTCCCAGCCAGTAAAGCCCAAGGAGCAGAGAGAGAAGACGAAGAAGAAGAAGGCCTCTAAGGCCAAGGAACGCGCGGTGGCATCCGCCCCACCGCTCCATACAGGCTTTGCGTCTGAGGATGAGGTGGAGATCATGGCGTCCGCTGAGGACCTGGATCTCGCCATACCCTCAGACGCCAAGGACGCCGATTGTACTGGTCCTCAATCGGTGACAGCAGGTGACCCAGTGACGTGATCTGCCTCCTCGGTCCCTTCACGCCTATTTCGCCCATGGACAATGTGATTCTCCAGTGGAACTGCAGCGGTTTTTTCCACCACCTTGCTGAGCTCTGCCAACTCGTCAGCAGTCACCCTTTCTTCTGCATTGCCCTCCAGGAAACGTGGTTTCCGGCAATGCGGACCCCTGCCCTACGAGGGTATCGGGGTTATTATAAGAACCGGGCAGCTTATGAGAGGGTGTCTGGTGGAGTCTGCGTCTACGTCCTTAACTCTATCTACAGCGAGTGTGTGCCTCTTCATACACCCTTAGAGGCTGTCGCTGTAAGGATGTGGACGCCTCAGCCTATTACTGTCTGCAGTTTGTACCTTCCGCCGGATGGTGATGTCTCTCGTCATGTGTTGGCTGCATTGATAGGACAACTGCCGCCTCCCTTTGTGTTGCTGGGCGACTTTAACGCCCATAACCCCTTGTGGGGTAGCGCCGCGATAACTGGCCGGGGCAGAGATGTCGAGACTCTTCTGTCACAGCTTGACCTCTGCCTTTTAAACACGGGAGAGGCGACCCACTTTAGTGCGGTCCATGGCTCGTTTTTGGCCATTGACCTTTCTATTTGCAGCCCCGGACTTTCACCATCCATCCACTGGAGGGTCCATGACGACTTATGTGGTAGTGACCATTTCCCCATCTTTCTGTCACTGCCACAGCGTCACTCTTCTGAACGCCCCTCCAGATGGGCTCTGAATAAGGCTGATTGGGACTTATTTACATCTGTCGCAGTGATCGCACCTCCTTCCACTGATCCAATTGATGCGGTGGTTCAGTCGGTCACCACCAGCATCGTTTCTGCGGCGGCATCTGCGATTCCCTGTCCATCCGGGGCACCTCGGCGAAGGACTGGTCGCCCGAGATCGCAGAGGCGATTCGAGATCGCCGGCGGGCTCTTCAGCGCCATAAGCGGCACCCGTCGTTGGAGACCCTCATTGCTTTTAAACAGTTCCGCGCCCGAGCCCGACGCCTTATTCGCCAACGGAAGCAGGAGTGCTGGGAACGTTATGTTTCCACCATTGGCGTCCGTACCTCTGCATCGCAGGTTTGGGCCAAGATTCGGCGACTCCAAGGCTATCGGCCACCTGTCTCTGTCCCTGGGCTTTCGCTGAATGGAGCAGTGTGCACCGACTCCGACACGATTGCGGACCAGTTGGCAGAGCATTTTGCTCAGTGTTCCGCGTCAACGAACTACCCGTTGGCCTTCCGCTCCCGGAAAGAGCGGTTGGAAAGTCGGAGGCTTTCCTTTCACACGCGCCGCGCGGAGTCGTACAATGCTCCTTTCAGCGAATGGGAATTCCAGAGCGCACTTTCTGCTTGCCCTGATACGGCTCCTGGACCAGACCGCATTCACAGCCAGATGCTGAAACACCTCTCAGTGCCTTGCCAGCGACGCCTCCTAGATCTTTTCAATCGCGTCTGGGTCGAGGGTGTTTTCCCGTCTCAATGGCGGGAAAGCATAGTCCTCCCCGTATTGAAACCTGGCAAGAACCCGCTGGAGGTGGACAGCTATCGCCCCATAAGCCTCACCAACGTTCCTTGCAAGTTGCTGGAACGTATGGTGAGCCGGAGGTTGAGTTGGCTCCTCGAGTCTCGGGGCCTTCTGGCTCCGTCTCAGGGTGGGTTCCGTAAAGGCCGCTCTGCCGTCGATAATCTGGTCTCCCTGGAGTCTGCCATCCGTACAGCCTTTGCGCGCCGCCAACATCTGGTTGCCGTCTTCTTCGACATGCGGAAGGCATACGATACGACTTGGCGCCATCACATCCTGGCCACACTTCATGGGTGGGGCCTTAGGGGCCCGCTCCCGATTTTTATTCAGAATTTTCTTTCGTATCGTTCCTTCCGCGTGCAAGTAGCTGCGTCGCATAGTTCCTCCCGGGTCCAGGAGAACGGGGTCCCACAGGGGTCTGTCCTCAGTGTGTCCCTGTTTTTAATTGCCATCAATGGGCTTGTTGAGGCGGTGGGGTCGTCCGTCGCGGCTTCTTTATATGCGGACGACTTCTGCCTATATTACAGCTCCAGTGGCATCGCCGCTGCTGAACGGCAGCTGCAAGGTGCCATCCGCAAGGCGCAGTCATGGGCTGTAGCGCACGGCTTCCAGTTTTCGGCCGCGAAGACCTGCGTTATGCATTTCTGCCGGCGTTGCACGGTTCACCCTGAGCCGCGCCTTTACCTTGACGGTGAACCTCTTGCTGTGGTCGCGACGCATCGGTTCTTGGGACTGGTGTTCGATACCCGGTTGACTTGCCTGCCCCATATTAGGCAGCTGAAGCAAACATGCTGGCGGCACTTAAACGCTGTCCGTTGCTTAAGCCACACCAGGTGGGCTGCCGACCGGTCCACCCTCCTCCACCTATATCAAGCGCTGATCCAGTCCCGCCTTGATTATGGGTGTGTGGCGTGCGGTTCTGCCTCGCCTTCGGCGTTGCGATTGCTGGATCCCATACACCACTGCGGGATCCGCCTCGCCACGGGAGCGTTCCGGACAAGCCCCGTCGACAGCATACTTGTGGAGGCTGGTGTCCCTCCATTGCGGTTCCGGCGTGACCGCCTTCTGGCCGCCTATGCCGCGCACGTTTATAGCATGCCAGGGCATCCAAACTACCGTCTCCTGTTCCCGCGCTCGATCGTCCATGTTCCAGACAGGCGGCCCCGGTCAGGGTGTCCCATTGCAGTTCGCCTCCGGGACCTTCTCCGTGGCCTTGACTTTTTTCCCCTGCCGCCTGTTTTCCGGGCCAATCTCCGTCTGCCCCCGTGGAGTGTGCCCCGACCGTGCCTTCGGCTCGACTTGGCACACGGTCCGAAGGTCTCAGTGCCTCCGGAGGCCCTCCGCCGCCGCTTTCTTTCCATCCTGGCCGAGTTTCCGAACGCGGCGGTGGCCTACACCGACGGTTCGGTAGTCTCTGGTCACACTGGTTACGCTCTCACTCTACGGGATTATTGTGAGCAACGGTCATTGGCAGCTGGCTCCAGTGTATACACTGCCGAGTTGGTTGCCATCTATCGTGCCCTAGAGTTTCGCCGCTCCCGCTCAGGTGAGTCCTTTGTCATCTGTAGTGACTCCCTGAGCGGTTTACGAGCTCTTGACCAGTGTTTCCCTCGTTCCCGTCTGGTGATGGCCATCCAGGAGTCCCTCCATACTCTCGTCCGTTGCGGCCGCTCTGTCACCTTTGTTTGGTCCCCGGGTCACGTCGGCATCCCGGGTAACGAGCGGGTTGACGAACTGGCGAAACAGGCGGTCAGTTCCCCGGCCATGGAGATCGGTCTTTTAGAGAGTGACGTCCGATCCGTATTGCGGCAGAAGGTCCTTGCTGCTTGGCGTGATGAGTGGCGCACCCTGCCCTCTCCCAACAAACTTCGGGCAGTCAAGGAGACAACCAGTGTGTGGCGCTCCTCCATGCGGGGGTCTCGCAAGGACGCTGTCGTCCTCTGCCGGCTCCGCATAGGACATACCCGGCTCACGCACGCGTATCTCTTGTGCCGTGACGACCCGCCTCTCTGTCACTGCGGATTGGCCCTGACCGTGGTACACGTCTTACTAGACTGCCCACTTTTAACTGCCCTCAGGCAGACGATCGCGCTGCCTGATACACTCCCTGCTCTTTTAACCGATGACTCTACTATGGCTGACTTAGTTCTCCGTTTTATTCGAGCAGGGGGTTTTTATCATTCAATATGAGAGTCCCTTTTTATTTTTTTTAGTGTCGACTGTGGCTTTTGGCCTGGGGTTTTAGTTTGTGGTGTTTTAATGTGTCCCTTGGTTGTTGGCCTTTCCAGTTTTATTTTCATGGTCGGCCAATGACCGTCGCACTCAGTGTGTCTTTTAATCTCTTTTCTCTGGTCTTCGTCTATGTCTTTCTTGTACTGTGTCGTCCCTTGTCGTCTCCGTTATGTTTTTATTGCTTGTTGGACTTTTCTTCGTGTATTATTATGGTCGTGGAACAAGGGACCGATGACCTAAGTAGTCTGGTCCCTTTAACCCCCACAAACCAACCAACCTGGCCGAACGCACTGCCTCCCGTCTGCACTTGATGGGCCTGGCCGAACGCACTGCCTCCCGTCTGCCCTTGATGGGCCTGGCCGAACGCACTGCCTCCCGTCTGCACTTGATGGGCCTGGCCGATCGCACTGCCTCTCGTCTGCACTTGATGGGCCTGGCGGACCACACTGCCTGATGGCAGCACACGATGGGTCTGGCCAACCACATTGCCTCATGTCCAAACATGATGTGCTTGGCCAACGGCTCTGCTTCACGCTTGAATGTGATGGGGCAGGGAGACAGCACTGCCTTGCCGAGAGCACTACCTCACAACTGAACCTGATGGGCATGGCCGAACTCACTGCCCCACAACTGCACTTGATGGGCATGGCCGACCACCTTTCCCCACAACTGCACTTGATCGGCCTGGCCGAAACCACTGATCGCGACTGCACTTGATAGGCCTGGCCGAACGCTCTACCAGTCGTCTGCACTTGATGGGCCTGGCCGAACGCACTACCTGTCGTCTGCACTTGATGTGCCTGGCCGAATGCACTGCCTCTCGTCTGCACTTGATGGGCCTGGCCGAATGCACAGCCCCTCATCTGCACTTGATGGGCCTGGCCGAATGCACAGCCCCTCATCTGCACTTGATGGGCCTGGCCGAATGCACAGCCCCTCATCTGCACTTGATGGGCCTGGCCGAATACACTGCCTCTCGTCTGCACTTGATGTGCCTGGCCGAATGCACTGCCTCTCGTCTGCTCTTGATGGGATTTGCTGAATGCACTGCCTCTTGTCTGCACTTGATGGGATTGGCCGAATGCACTGCCTCTCGTCTGCACTTGCTGGGCCGGGAAGAACGGATTGCCTCTCGTCTGCACTTGATGGGCCGGGCTGAACAGACTGCCTCTCGTCTGCACTTGATGGCCCGGGCCGAACAGACTGCCTCTAATCTGCTATTGATGGGCCGGGCCGAACGGACTGCCTCTCGTCTGCACTTGATAGGTCTGGCCGAACGCACTGCCTCTCGTCTGCACTTGATGGGCCTGGCCGAATGCACTGCCTCTCGTCTGCACTTGATGGGCCTGGCCGAATGCACTGCCTCTCGTCTGCACTTGATGGGCCTGGCCGAATGCACTGCCTCTCGTCTGCACTTGATGGGCCTGGCCGAACGCACTGCCTCTCGTCTTCACTTGATCTGCCTCGCCGAATGCACTGCCTCTCGTCTGCACTTGATGGGCCTGGCCGAACGGACTGCCTCTCGTCTGCACTTAATGGGCCGGGCCGAACGGACTACCTCTCGTCTGCACTTGATAGGTCTGGCCGAACGCACTGCCTCTCGTCTGCACTTGATGGGCCTGGCCGAACGCGCTGCCTCTCGTCTGCACTTGATAGGCTAGGGCGAACGCACTGCCTCCCGACTGCACTTGATGAGCCTGCGGACCACACTGCCTGATGGCAGCACACGATTGGCCTGGCCGACCACATTGCCTCATGTCCACACATGATTTGCTTGGCCAACAGCTCTGCTTCACGCTGGAATGTGATGGGCCAGGGAGACAGCACTGCCTTGCCGGCAGCACTGCCTCACAACTGAACCTGTTGGGCCTTGCCGATAGCAGTCCCTCACGACTGCACCTGATGGGACTTGCCGACAGCACTGCCACACGACTGCACCTCATGCGGCTGGCCGACCGTAATGCTTCAAGGCCGCACCTGGTGGGCTAAGATGACCCCACTTCATTACGACCACACCTCATTGGCCTAAATGACTACACGGAATCGCCGGATTGGCCTTTCTAAATGTAACTTATGGGGCTGGCTTCTCCAACCACAGGACTACATCTAATGGGCCTGGCCAAATCCACTGTGTCACTACCGGATCTGATGGACCAGGCCGAAAGCATTACCTCATCACTGCACTTGATGGGCATGGCCGACCACACTGCCCTACAACTGCACTTGATAGGCAGGGCCGACCACACTTCCCCACAACTGCACTTGATGGGGCTGGCCGAAACCACTGATCGCGACTGCACTTGATGGGCCCGGCCGAATGCACTACATGTCGTCTGCACTTGATGGGCCCGGCCGAACGCACTACCTGTCGTCTGCACCCGATGGGCCTGGCCGAACGCAACTGCCTCTCGTCTGCACCCGATGGGCCTGGCCGAACGCAACTGCCTCTCGTCTGCACCCGATGGGCCTGGCCGAACGCAACTGCCTCTCGTCTGCACCCGATGGGCCTGGCCGAACGCAACTGCCTCTCGTCTGCACCCGATGGGCCTGGCCGAACGCAACTGCCTCTCGTCTGCACCCGATGGGCCTGGCCGAACGCAACTGCCTCTCGTCTGCACCCGATGGGCCTGGCCGAACGCCCCCCCCCTGTGGGTTCCGGGGTAAGAATAGGCCCACGGTATTCCTGCCTGTCGTAAGAGGCGACTAAAAGGAGTCTCAAACGTTTCGGCCTTATGTGATGGTCCCCTACCGGGTTTGACCTCCATCTTCTAAATTCTTCCGAAGAGCGAGCTGATTGGGGAAGGGCGCCTTACAAGGTGCAATGTGTCCATCGCTCATTACCATCTCTAGCTTGGTTGGTCGTCGTCGCATAGCTGTCCCGCCCACTCACCATCTCTAGGGCGTGGCTTTGTTCTTGGGTGCGGTTTTTTGCAGTCTGCTCTGCTGTGTCGCTTTATGCGCCAATGACGATCATGGACTACATTTCACCTGAAATCCAGCACGGTAGCCAGTCCGTTGTGGTGGGGCCGCCATGTACCCTGTCGGTTGTAGCCCCCTGACAACACAGGGATCGCTCTACTGATGCCTGCGCCGTTAACTCCCCGCGTATGCCAAGGAGTAGATGCCTGTCTCCTTGGGGCATCGGGACTCCCGGCAATGGCCATCCCGCCAGGTGGTCGTTGCTGAGGCTGGGTGGCGTCCGTGGGGAGGGCCCTTGGTTGGAGTAGGTGGCATCAGGGCGGATGACCCGCGATGAAGCGTGGTACATCATCTCTTGCTGGCGGCCAGCCGCCAGCAGTCTCTAAGCGTTCTCGGCCTCAATACAACGCTCAGGCATATGATCCACAATCGTTCCCCTCCCTGGCCACACCATGGGAGGAACGAAAGGCTACGGTTGGCAGCGAACCTTATTCACCTCGCTATTTAGTCTGTACACGAGTCGATGGGGAATCGTTTATGGCGACCAAGCCTCAGTTTTTTGTCGAGCACTTGGAGGATAAGTTTGGGGAGGTGGAGGGCTTGTCCAAAATGCGCTCTGGGGCAGTATTGATCAAAACGGCATCCTCTGCACAGTCACGGCGGTTACTCGCTTGTGACAAGTTGGGGGATGTTTCCGTCACGATCACACCCCATAAGAGTCTCAACATGGTCCAGGGCATTATATTCCATAGGGACCTACTCTTGCAGTCAGACGACAAGCTACGCGCCAATTTAGAACGGCGGGGTGTTCACTTCGTCCGGCGCGTCCATCGGGGTCCGAGGGATAATCAGGTAGCCACCGGTGCCTTCATCTTGGCCTTCGAGGGTGACGTCCTACCCGACAAGGTCAAGGTGATGGTCTACCGATGTGATGTGAAGCCCTATATCCCTCCCCCGATGAGGTGTTTCAAATGCTGGAAGTTCGGCCACATGTCATCTCGGTGTACTTCCAGCATGACATGCAGAGATTGTGGACGCCCTTCACATCCTAATACTGCATGTGCGCCGCCTCCCATCTGTGTGAACTGCGGCGAACACCATTCCCCTTGCTCGCCAGACTGCAAGGTTCTACTGAAAGAACGAAGGATCATGGAATATAAGACCCTGGACCGCATGACCTATACTGAGGCTAAGCGGAAATACGAGAGGCTACATCCTGTGGCTCTGACCAGCTCCTATGCCACCGCTGCCAAAACAGTAGTTTTGTCATCTGCTGTACCGATTCCACTGAACCCTCTGAGCCGGAATACTACACCTGCCCCCTTGATGGTGGGGGGCACTTCCCCATCTGTTGCTCCTGCACCACCTACCTCAGGAGCAACAACCCCCCAACCATCGGGGACACAAGTCCCCAACTCTAAGCCGGAGAAGCGTCCGACTTCTTCGGCGACTCTCTCTCGCAAGGGATCCCTCGGGTCCCTCCCTTCCCAGGTTTCCACCTCTGGGAAGGGTGGCGTCAGCCAATGGCTGAAAAGCAGGCCAGCGGCTGGTCGCAGGGCTTCCCACTCCTCCTCCGTCCCGGAGACTGACTCGGTGGAGCCCTCCCAGCCAGTAAAGCCCAAGGAGCAGAGAGAGAAGACGAAGAAGAAGAAGGCCTCTAAGGCCAAGGAACGCGCGGTGGCATCCGCCCCACCGCTCCATACAGGCTCTGCGTCTGAGGATGAGGTGGAGATCATGGCGTCCGCTGAGGACCTGGATCTCGCCATACCCTCAGACGCCAAGGACGCCGATTGTACTGGTCCTCGATCGGTGACAGCAGGTGACCCAGTGACGTGATCTGCCTCCTCGGTCCCTTCACGCCTATTTCGCCCATGGACAAAGTGATTCTCCAGTGGAACTGCAGCGGTTTTTTCCACCACCTTGCTGAGCTCCGCCAACTCGTCAGCCGTCACCCTTTCTTCTGCATTGCCCTCCAGGAAACGTGGTTTCCGGCAATGCGGACCCCTGCCCTACGAGGGTATCGGGGTTATTATAAGAACCGGGCAGCTTATGAGAGGGTGTCTGGTGGAGTCTGCGTCTACGTCCTTAACTCTATCTACAGCGAGTGTGTGCCTCTTCATACACCCTTAGAGGCTGTCGCTGTAAGGATGTGGACGCCTCAGCCTATTACTGTCTGCAGTTTGTACCTTCCGCCGGATGGTGATGTCTCTCGTCATGTGTTGGCTGCATTGATAGGACAACTGCCGCCTCCCTTTGTGTTGCTGGGCGACTTTAACGCCCATAACCCCTTGTGGGGTAGCGCCGCGATTACTGGCCGGGGCAGAGATGTCGAGACTCTTCTGTCACAGCTTGACCTCTGCCTTTTAAACACGGGAGAGGCGACCCACTTTAGTGCGGTCCATGGCTCGTTTTCGGCCATTGACCTTTCTATTTGCAGCCCCGGACTTTCACCATCCATCCACTGGAGGGTCCATGACGACTTATGTGGTAGTGACCATTTCCCCATCTTTCTGTCACTGCCACAGCGTCACTCTTCTGAACGCCCCTCCAGATGGGCTCTGAATAAGGCTGATTGGGACTTATTTACATCTGTCGCAGTGATCGCACCTCCTTCCACTGATCCGATTGATGCGGTGGTTCAGTCGGTCACCACCAGCATCGTTTCTGCGGCGGCATCTGCGATTCCCTGTCCATCCGGGGCACCTCGGCGAAGGACTGGTCGCCCGAGATCGCAGAGGCGATTCGAGATCGCCGGCGGGCTCTTCAGCGCCATAAGCGGCACCCGTCGTTGGAGACCCTCATTGCTTTTAAACAGTTCCGCGCCCGAGCCCGACGCCTTATTCGCCAACGGAAGCAGGAGTGCTGGGAACGTTATGTTTCCACCATTGGCGTCCGTACCTCTGCATCGCAGGTTTGGGCCAAGATTCGGCGACTCCAAGGCTATCGGCCACCTGTCTCTGTCCCTGGGCTTTCGCTGAATGGAGCAGTGTGCACCGACTCCGACACGATTGCGGACCGGTTGGCAGAGCATTTTGCTCAGTGTTCCGCGTCAACGAACTACCCGTTGGCCTTCCGCTCCCGGAAAGAGCGGTTGGAAAGTCGGAGGCTTTCCTTTCACACGCGCCGCGCGGAGTCGTACAATGCTCCTTTCAGCGAATGGGAATTCCAGAGCGCACTTTCTGCTTGCCCTGATACGGCTCCTGGACCAGACCGCATTCACAGCCAGATGCTGAAACACCTCTCAGTGCCTTGCCAGCGACGCCTCCTAGATCTTTTCAATCGCGTCTGGGTCGAGGGTGTTTTCCCGTCTCAATGGCGGGAAAGCATAGTCCTCCCCGTATTGAAACCTGGCAAGAACCCGCTGGAGGTGGACAGCTATCGCCCCATAAGCCTCACCAACGTTCCTTGCAAGTTGCTGGAACGTATGGTGAGCCGGAGGTTGAGTTGGCTCCTCGAGTCTCGGGGCCTTCTGGCTCCGTCTCAGGGTGGGTTCCTTAAAGGCCGCTCTGCCGTTGATAATCTGGTCTCCCTGGAGTCTGCCATCCGTACAGCCTTTGCACGCCGCCAACATCTGGTTGCCGTCTTCTTCGACATGCGGAAGGCATACGATACGACTTGGCGCCATCACATCCTGGCCACACTTCATGGGTGGGGCCTTAGGGGCCCGCTCCCGATTTTTATTCAGAATTTTCTTTCGTATCGTTCCTTCCGCGTGCAAGTAGCTGCGTCGCATAGTTCCTCCCGGGTCCAGGAGAACGGGGTCCCACAGGGGTCTGTCCTCAGTGTGTCCCTGTTTTTAATTGCCATCAATGGGCTTGTTGAGGCGGTGGGGTCGTCCGTCGCGGCTTCTTTATATGCGGACGACTTCTGCCTATATTACAGCTCCAGTGGCATCGCCGCTGCTGAACGGCAGCTGCAAGGTGCCATCCGCAAGGCGCAGTCATGGGCTGTAGCGCACGGCTTCCAGTTTTCGGCCGCGAAGACCTGCGTTATGCATTTCTGCCGGCGTCGCACGGTTCACTCTGAGCCGCGCCTTTACCTTGACGGTGAACCTCTTGCTGTGGTCGCGACGCATCGGTTCTTGGGACTGGTGTTCGATACCCGGTTGACTTGGCTGCCCCATATTAGGCAGCTGAAGCAAACATGCTGGCGGCACTTAAACGCTCTCCGTTGCTTAAGCCACACCAGGTGGGGTGCCGACCGGTCCACCCTCCTCCACCTATATCAAGCGCTGATCCAGTCCCGCCTTGATTATGGGTGTGTGGCATACGGTTCTGCCTCGCCTTCAGCGTTGCGATTGCTGGATCCCATACACCACTGCGGGATCCGCCTCGCCACGGGAGCGTTCCGGACAAGCCCCGTCGACAGCATACTTGTGGAGGCTGGTGTCCCTCCATTGCGGTTCCAGCGTGACCGCCTTCTGGCCGCCTATGCCGCGCACGTGTATAGCATGCCAGGGCATCCAAACTACCGTCTCCTGTTCCCGCGCTCGATCGTCCATGTTCCAGACAGGCGGCCCCGGTCAGGGTGTCCCATTGCGGTTCGCCTCCGGGACCTTCTCCGTGGCCTTGACTTTTTTCCTCTGCCGCCTGTTTTCCGGGCCAATCTCCGTCTGCCCCCGTGGAGTGTGCCCCGACCGTGCCTTCGGCTCGACTTGGCACACGGTCCGAAGGTCTCAGTGCCTCCGGAGGCCCTCCGCCGCCGCTTTCTTTCCATCCTGGCCGAGTTTCCGAACGCGGCGGTGGCCTACACCGACGGTTCGGTAGTCTCTGGTCACACTGGTTACGCTCTCACTCTACGGGATTTTGTGAGCAACGGTCATTGGCAGCTGGCTCCAGTGTATACACTGCCGAGTTGGTTGCCATCTATCGTGCCCTAGAGTTTCTCCGCTCCCGCTCAGGTGAGTCCTTTGTCATCTGTAGTGACTCCCTGAGCGGTTTACGAGCTCTTGACCAGTGTTTCCCTCGTTCCCGTCTGGTGATGGCCATCCAGGAGTCCCTCCATACTCTCGTCCGTTGCGGCCGCTCTGTCACCTTTGTTTGGTCCCCGGGTCACGTCGGCATCCCGGGTAACGAGCGGGTTGACGAACTGGCGAAACAGGCGGTCAGTTCCCCGGCCATGGAGATCGGTCTTTTAGAGAGTGACGTCCGATCCGTATTGCGGCAGAAGGTCCTTGCTGCTTGGCGTGATGAGTGGCGCACCCTGCCCTCTCCCAACAAACTTCGGGCAGTCAAGGAGACAACCAGTGTGTGGCGCTCCTCCATGCGGGGGTCTCGCAAGGACGCTGTCGTCCTCTGCCGGCTCCGCATAGGACATACCCGGCTCACGCACGCGTATCTCTTGTGCCGTGACGACCCGCCTCTCTGTCGCTGCGGATTGGCCCTGACCGTGGTACACGTCTTACTCGACTGCCCACTTTCAACTGCCCTCAGGCAGACGTTCGCGCTGCCTGATACACTCCCTGCTCTTTTAACCGATGACTCTACTATGGCTGACTTAGTTCTCCGTTTTATTCGAGCAGGGGGTTTTTATCATTCAATATGAGAGTCCCTTTTTATTTTTTTTAGTGTCGACTGTGGCTTTTGGCCTGGGGTTTTAGTTTGTGGTGTTTTAATGTGTCCCTTGGTTGTTGGCCTTTCCAGTTTTATTTTCATGGTCGGCCAATGACCGTCGCACTCTGTGTGTCTTTTAATCTCTTTTCTCTGGTCTTCGTCTATGTCTTTCTTGTACTGTGTCGTCCCTTGTCGTCTCCGTTATGTGTTTATTGCTTGTTGGACCTTTCTTCGTGTATTATTATGGTCGTGGAACAAGGGACCGATGACCTAAGTAGTCTGGTCCCTTTAACCCCCACAAACCAACCAACCAACCAACCTGGCCGAACGCAACTGCCTCTCGTCTGCACCCGATGGGCCTGGCCGAACGCAACTGCCTCTCGTCTGCACCCGATGGGCCTGGCCGAACGCAACTGCCTCTCGTCTGCACCCGATGGGCCTGGCCGAACGCGACTGCCTCTCGTCTGCACCCGATGGGCCTGGCCGAACGCGACTGCCTCTCGTCTGCACCCGATGGGCCTGGCCGAACGCGACTGCCTCTCGTCTGCACCCGATGGGCCTGGCCGAACGCAACTGCCTCTCGTATGCACCCGATGGGCCTGGCCGAACGCAACTGCCTCTCGTCTGCACCCGATGGGCCTGGCCGAACGCAACTGCCTCTCGTCTGCACCCGATGGGCCTGGCCAAACGCAACTGCCTCTCGTCTGGACCCGATGGGCCTGGCCGAACGCAACTGCCTCTCGTCTGGACCCGATGGGCCTGGCCGAACGCAACTGCCTCTCGTCTGGACCCGATGGGCCTGGCCGAACGCAACTGCCTCTCGTCTGGACCCGATGGGCCTGGCCGAACGCAACTGCCTCTCGTCTGGACCCGATGGGCCTGGCCGAACGCAACTGCCTCTCGTCTGCACCCGATGGGCCTGGCCGAACGCAACAGCCTCTCGTCTGCACCCGATGGGCCTGGCCGAACGCAACTGCCTCTCGTCTGCACCCGATGGGCCTGGCCGAACGCAACTGCCTCTCGTCTGCACCCGATGGGCCTGGCCGAACGCAACTGCCTCTCGTCTGCACCCGATGGGCCTGGCCGAACGCAACTGCCTCTCGTCTGCACCCGATGGGCCTGGCCGAACGCAACTGCCTCTCGTCTGCACCCGATGGGCCTGGCCGAACGCAACTGCCTCTCGTCTGCACCCGATGGGCCTGGCCGAACGCAACTGCCTCTCGTCTGCACCCGATGGGCCTGGCCGAACGCAACTGCCTCTCGTCTGCACCCGATGGGCCTGGCCGAACGCAACTGCCTCTCGTCTGCACCCGATGGGCCTGGCCGAACGCAACTGCCTCTCGTCTGCACCCGATGGGCCTGGCCGAACGCAACTGCCTCTCGTCTGCACCCGATGGGCCTGGCCGAACGCAACTGCCTCTCGTCTGCACCCGATGGGCCTGGCCGACAGCACTGCTTCACGGGCCTGGCTGACATTGTTGCCTTACAACCGCACCTGATGGGCCTAGCGGACAGTACTGTATTATGACTGCATCAGATGGGCTTGGTGGATAGCACTGCATTACAAATGAACCTGTCCCCGTGCAGGTTCGGGGGTAAGCATAGTCCCACGGTATTCCTGCCTGTCGTAAGAGGCGACTAAAAGGAGTCTCAACTGTTTTAGCTTTTAATAAGATGGTCCCCATTGGGGTTTGACCTCCATTTTTCCAAATTCAGCGGAACTACAAATCTTTTGAGGAAGGACACCTTACGTGGTGCACCTTGAGTCCTCTGTGCCACAAGACCTTGGCACACTTTATTGTCTTGGTGTCGTCACTGCACCCTCCATCCTTCATTTTGGACATACACAGCTGTTGGATTGTGTACGTAACGCCCTTAGTGTGTCACCATCTGCACCCACGATCACTATGGACTACCCATGGCACCCAGAATCCAGCACGGTAACCAGTCCGTTTTGGTGGGGTTGTCATGTACCCTCTATGTTGTAGCCCCCTAACAACACAGGGATCGTACTGCCGATGCCTGAGCAGACACCTCCCCACATAAGCCAAAGGCTAGATGCTCATCTCCCTGGGGTATCAGTACTCCCGGCAATGGCCATCCTGCCAGGTGTCCTTTGCTGTGGCTGTGTGACGCAAATGGGAGAGCACCTCGTCGCAGAGGGTGGCATCAGCGCAGATGCCCCTCAGTGAAGAGGGTGAAGTTTCAGTCCAGTGAGGGAACGAACGCCAACGTCTCTAAACGTTGAAAGACAGAATTTAATGCTGTCAGATATAACCCCAAATCGTTAGATTCCCTAGCCACGCCATGGGAGATATACAGGGCTGCGGACAGACATTAGCCAGATTCACCGCAATACCAATGGGGGTTCGTCTTTGGGACTAAGCCTCTCCCCCCCTGTTGGTTCGGGGGTAAGTATAGGCCCGCGGTATTCCTGCCTGTCATAAGAGGCGACTAAAAGGAGTCTCAAAAGTTTCGTCCCTATGTGATGGTCCGCTCTCAGGTTTGACCTCCAATTTCAAAATTTCAATTGTTAGTGCGTGCCATTTGGGAAGGATGCCTTACGTGGCGTTTTTCTATTGGTCCATCGTGCACCACAATCTTGCATGCTATCTATTGTTGTGTGGTGGGATTTACACCCTGTGTCTTCTGGGTTGCCTCCTTCTCGTCTTGTGCGCAATCCCCTTCTTACCGCCCACGACAACTGTGGACCATTTCAACACCTAAAATCCAGCACGGTAGCCAGTCCGTTGTGGTGGGGTCGTCATGTACCCTCTTGGTGGTAGCCCCCTGAGCACGCAGGGACCACACTACAGATGCCAGAGCCGTTTCCTCTCCATGCATGCCCATTTTGTCAGGGCACGGGGACTCCGGTCAATGGGATATCAGCCAGGTACCCGTTGCTTTGGCTGGGTGGCGTCCTTGGGGAGAGCCCTTGTTTGGAGTAGGTGGCGTCTGGGCGGATGTGGCGCAATGAAGCGCAATAAATCACACTAAGCTGGTGGTCGCATGGTCACCAGCGTCTCTAGGCGATACATAGTTGACTTTGATGCTGCACAATACGACCCTCAGTCGTTCCCCTCATTGGCTGCGCCGTGGGAGGCACGCAGATCTAGTGCCAAGCCGGAGCCTTACGTACCACAATACCTTGTCTGCAGCAGGACTGATGGAGACTCCTTTCTTATGACAAAGCCTCTGTTTCTTGTGGAACATGTGGAGGATAAGTTTGGGGAAGTGGCAGGGTTGTCTAAAATGAGGAATGGGTCCATCCTGCTCAAGACATCCTCCTCAGCACAGTCACGGGCATTGCTCTTGTGTGATAAGCTGGGTGACGTCCCTGTTACCGTCACTCCCCACAGTAGCTTAAATATGGTTCAGGGGATTATTTACCATCGTGACCTATTGTTACAATACGACGACGAGCTGAGAGCAGACTCGGAATGACGTGCTGTACATTTTGTCCGTCGTGTACAAAGAGGACCCAAGACTAACAGGGTGGCCACCGGTGCCTTTATCTTGGCCTTCGAGGGTGCTGTATTGCCAGAGAAAGTCAAGGTAATGGTTTACCGTTGTGACGTCAAGCCATATGTCCCTCCCGCCATGTGGTGCTTCCAGTGCTGGAAGTTTGGGCATATGTCCTCCCGTTGCCCATGCAGCGCCACATGTCGAGATTGACGCCCCTCTCATCCAGATTCTCCATTTGTGCCTCCGCCTGTATGTGCCTACTGTGGGGAACACCACTCTCCATGCTCGGCGGACTGCCCTGTTCTTCATAAGGAGCGGAAAATAATGGAATTAAGACCCTGGACCGGCTTACTTGGGGGTGTGGCAAAACTGAAATTTGAAAGGTTGCATACTGTCCCTCTTCGAACTTCTTATGCTGCAGCCACATTATCGTCGCCCTCGTGGGCGGCTGTTGTCGCCTCTTCTGTTCTGCCTTCAATGGGCCCTCGGGTCTTTGCATCTCTGTGTGTCCCCCCCCCCCCCCCCCCCCCCCCTCAGCGTCTGGGGGCAAGCCTTCCTCTGTTGCCCCCTTAGCAGTTGGGGCAAACCATCTTCTGTCACTCCCCCCGCACATACTTCGGGAGTGACATCTGCTCAAAAACTGGGGGGCTCGATCCCTCCCCCGACTTCTCCGAAGTCGTTGCCTCGGCCGGTTCCTCTCTCGCGGAAGGGGTCCCTTGGGGGCTCTCCCTTCCTTCGCTTCTTCTCCTACCCAGCCGGATGTCAGCCAGTGGCTGAAGGTTTCGGCACCTGCTGGTCGTAGGGCTTCTGTGTCGTCGTCAGCCTCCGCCGCTCCTTCAGGGAAGCTCTCCCAGCCCTCTAACCCAAAGGACAGATGCGAGAAGAAGGAACGGAACGTGTCCAAGAAGAAGGACGTTCCGGCGGTTTCAGTACTGCCTGCTGTACATAGTTCTGGCTCTGGGGATGAGGTGGAGATCCTCGCCTCTGGCGCAGATCTCGCCCTCACAGAACCGTCGGGGGCCTTTCCTATGGACGCAGCTGACGCTCCCCAGTGGCAGCCGTTGGCTCTGAGACGCCGTCTGCCTCTTAGTCGCCTTCACGCCCTGCTAGTCCCTTCCTGCTTCCATTCTCCAGTGGAATTGTGGAGGTAATTTCCGCCACCTGCCTGAGCTCCGGATGCTTCTGAGTGTTTCCCCTGTTCTCTGCATTGCTCTGCAGGAAACTTGGTTTCCAGCAATGTGGACCCCCGCCCTTCGCGGTTATTGGGTATACTATAAAACTGCGCGGCCTGTCAACGATCGTCAGGTGGAGTTTGGCTCATTGTTCACTACTCTGTCTGTAGCTCGCCCGTACCCCTTCTGACGCCTTTAGAGGCAGTCGCTGTCAGGGTAGTGCTCTCGCTGGCTATTACTGTTTGCTCTGTTTTCATTCCTCTGGATGGGGAGCTCCCACGACATGGCTCAACTCCCAGCCCCCATTGCTGCTTCTGGGCGATTTCAATGCCCACAATACTCCATGGGGTGGGACTGTCTCCGATGACCGCGGTCGTGCCGTGGAGAATGTGTTGGCTCAGCTCGACCTTAGCCTCTTGAACACTGGTGCTCCCAGGCATTTCAGTATGGCCCATGGCTCATTCTCGGCCATTGATCTCTCTCTTTGCAGCCCCAAACTTATCCCATCTCTCCACTGGGGATGCATCCTGACCTGTGTGGTAGTGACCATTTTCCCATCTATTTGTCACTGCCCCAGTGTCATTCTTCTGGGCGCCTGCCCCACTGGGCTCTCAACAGGGCTGACTGGCCGGCTTTCACTTCCACTGCCACCATTTCTTCTCCCCCACATGGTGACATTGACGAGGTTGTCCGTGTCTTGACCACGTCAATCATTTCTGTGGCTGAGGCTGCCATCCCCGGCTCTTCTGGACTCCTTCACAGGATGGCTGTCCCGCGGTGGTCGCCGGAGATTTCTGAGGCTATTCACGACCGTAGGCAAGCTCTCCAGCGTCATAAGCGGCACCCGTCTCTGGAGGCCCTCATCGCCTTTAAGAGGCTACGTGCCTTGGCCCGTCGTCTTATTGCCCGGCGTAAGCAGGAGTGCTGGGAGAGGTATCTCTCATCCTTGGGCTCCTGTGTCTCCCCCTCGCTCGTGTGGTCCCGCATCCAGCCGATTTATGGCTACCAGACCCCTATTGGTGTCAATGGAATCTCCCTGGACGGCGCTGTCTGCACGAACGCTGCCGCCATTGCTGACCACCTTGCCACACACTTTGCTACCAGCTCTGCGACTGCAACTTACCTCCCTGCCTTTCGCTCCTTAAAGGAGCGAGCCAAGCGAACGCCATTATCCTTCTGCGCCCGTCGTTCTGAAAAATAAAATATTCCTTTCAGTGAGAGGGAATTCCTTGCTGCCCTCAACGATTGCCCTGATACAGCACCAGGACCAGATTGCATCTACGCGCAGATGCTGAAGCATCTCTCCAGGGACTGCCAGAGACACATCCTCACCATCTTTAACCGCATTTGGAGCGAGGGCGTGTTTCCGTCGCAATGGCGAGAGGGTGTTACTGTCCCCATCTTGAAGCTCGGTGCAGACCCTCCGGCGGTGGACAGCTATTGTCCCATTACCCTCACCAACCTTTTGTGCAAATTGCTCGAACGTATGGTGGGGCAGCGTGTCTGTTGGGTCCTTGAGTCATGCGGTCTCCTCACTCCATCCCAGGGTATCTTCTGTCGGCGCCGGTCTGCTGTGGACAATTTGGTGCAGCTGCAATCTGCTATCCGTATGGCCTTTGCCCGCCGTCAGCATCTCATTGCTGTATTTTTTTATCAGCGGAAGGCATATGACACCGTATGGAGGCATTACATCCTTGCTACATTGCATGAGTGGGGTCTTCGTGGTCAGCTCCCAACTTTTCTTCAAAACTTTTTACTGCGCCACTCTTTCCGGGTGCGACTCAGTGCCGCCTCTAGTTCATCTTATATACAGGAAAATGGGTTCCA
The DNA here is from genome assembly GCF_023897955.1 of Schistocerca gregaria. Lineage (NCBI taxonomy): Eukaryota > Metazoa > Arthropoda > Insecta > Orthoptera > Acrididae > Schistocerca > Schistocerca gregaria. The sequence goes on along the minus strand of NC_064920.1, from coordinate 63,256,386 downwards.
TGGGTCCCGCAGGGCTCAGTGTTGAGCGTCTCCTTATTTCTAGTGGCTATTAATGGTCTGGCTGCAGCCGTGGGGTCGTCGGTGTCTCCTTCTTTGTATGCCAACGACTTCAGCATCTCATTTAGATCAACGACTACAGGAGCCGCCAAACGCGGGCTCCAAGTAGCCATTCGCAAGGGAGCATCATGGGCTCTGACTCATGGTTTTCAGTTCTCAGCAACCAATACTCGAGTTATGCACTTCTGCAGGCGTTGGTCGGTCCACCCTCCTCCTGAACTTTACCTCGATGGCCACCTGTTTGAAGTGGTGGACACTAGCCGCTTCTTAGGACTTGTCTTTGATGCCCTAACGGCGACCTAGGTCTGGGCTTTCCATTGCTGTTAGCGTCCAGTCCATGCTGTCAGAACTGGGGTAATTCTCTCTTCTGCCTCCCTTCCGGGTCCATGCACCCACGCTTCCCTGGTGTATGCCCCTGCCGTCTGTCCGTCTGTACTTGGCAGGAGGACCCAAGGACTCGGTCCCGCCTGTGGCCCTCCGTCGCCATTTTCTTCCGCTCCTCGCCTCATTTTCAGGCCGAGAGACTGTCTACACTGATGGTTCCCTGGTTGATCTTCGTACTGCCTACGCTTTTGCTCACGCTGCCCATGTTGAACAGCGCTCCTTGCCAGCTGGCTGCAGTATTTTTACTGCAGAGCTGGTGGCCATTTGCGCGCTCTTGAGCATATGCGTTCATGCTCAGGTACGTCCATTGTCATCTGCAGTGACACTCTGAGCAGCCTCCAGGCTATCGACTGCTGCTATCTCTCTTCTCCTCTGGTATCCTTTATTCAGGAGTCTGTTTTAGCCATTACTCGCTCTGGTCGCTCAGTGGTCTTTGTTTGGACGCCAGGTCACGTTGGCATCCCGGGGAACGAATGTGTCGACAGGCTGGACAAAAGGGGGATTGACGCCCCCGCTTTTGAGATCGGCCTCCCAACTCATGATCTGCAGCTGTTGTTGCACCATAAAGTGGTTGGGATGTGGCATGATGAGTGGCGTAGCCTGACATCGCCGAATAAACTGCGTTCTGTTAAGGAGACGACCGATGTGTGGCGGTCCTCCCTGTGGGCTTTTCGCAAGGACTCTGTTTTCCTGTGTCGGCTCCGCATCGGACATACCTAACTGACGCACGGCTGTTTCTGCGTCAGGAGCATCCCCCCCCCCCCCCCCCCCCCCCCATCCCCCCCGGTGCCGGTGTGGGTCCCGGCTGACGGTCGCCCACATCTTGTTGGAGTGTCCCATATTGCGTACCCTCCAGCAGTCTTTTAATCTCCCAGACACTTTGCCTTTGGTTGTGTGCGACGATGCCTCCATGGCTGACGATGTTTTAAATTTTATCCATGGTAGTCCTTTTTATGGTTCCATTTAGGAGGTTTTTGCACCTTTCCCTTTCTGTGTCTCTTGTCCTCGAGTCACTCTTCGTTGGTTGCAAACTTTAGTGTGTAGTCGGATGGTTTACTCTTTCCCTTTGTTTTGTTCTCATGGTCGGTCAACCAGTCTCCGGCCCTCTTCTTTTCTTCTGTTTCTTACTGTGTGGTGTTCATCTGTCCTCTTCTTGTCTGTAGTGTTCTTTGCGGCATTTGCGATCTTTCAGTGACTGGGGAGGGGGGGGGGGGGGTGGGAGTCTCCTATACCTTGGGGGTTTTACCTGCTCTGCACATTTTCGTCTCGCCTGTTTTTGGAATGGGGGACTGATGACCTTAGCTGTTTAGTCCCCCTTAAACATTCCAACAACCACCACAACCAAAACTAGGCCTCTCTTCATTGTTCACCATTTTGAAGATAAGATTGGGAAAGTGGCATCTTTTTCCAGTAAGAGGAATTGGACTATTCTGATACAAGACGTATAACCTACACAGTCAGAGGCGTTACTTGCCTGTGACAAGCTCGGTGACATCCCCATTAACGTCACTCCCCATAAGTCCTTAAGTTTGGCCCAGGGGATTACCTTTCATAGAGATCTTCTGCTACAGTCTGATGATGAGCTGCGGGAGAACCTGGCACGACGAGGTGTGCACTTCATCCGTAGTGTCTTTATGGGGCCCAAGGATAATAGGGTGCCTTCATCCTGGCATTTTAGGGTGACTGCTTGCCTGAGAAGGTCAAGGTCATGATTTACCGGTGCGATGTCAAGCCCTATGTCCCGCCCCCTATGTGATCCTTCCGGTGCTGGAAATTAGGACATATGTCCTCCAGATGTACTGCCAGCCCCACGTGGCGTGATTGTGGACAATCTTCACATCCTAATGCTCCATGTGCTCCGCCTCCCACCTGCATTAACTGCGGGAAGCATCATTCTCACTGCTCGCCAGACTGTGCTGACTACCAAAGAGAGCCGAAGATACAAGAAATTAAGACCCTGGACCATTTAACTTACTAAGAGGCAAGGAAGAAGCTAGAACAGCTCAACCCCACATCTCTGTTGAGGAGTTATGCTGCTGCAACTGTACCGCCACCAGTTACTGCAAGACTCCCTTCTCAGTTGGCCCACAGAACAGTAAAGTTACGCCAGCCCCAATGCTGGTAGGGGCAACGCTCTCTTCCACTGCTCCCAAAACACCCGATTTGGGAGCAGAGGATCCTGAACAACTATGGACATCCATCCACACCTCTCAGCTGGAGAGGCACCAGCCCCCTCTGGCTGCTCGGCTGGAGAGGCACCAGCCCCCTCTGGCTGCTCGGCTGGAGAGGCACCAGCCCCCTCTGGCTGCTCGGCTGGAGAGGCACCAGCCCCCTCTGGCTGCTCGGCTGGAGAGGCACCAGCCCCCTCTGGCTGCTCGGCTGGAGAGGCACCAGCCCCCTGTGGCTGATCCTCTGGAGAGGCACCAGCCCCCTGTGGCTGCTCCTCTGGAGAGGCACCAGCCCCCTCTGGCTGTTCGGCTGGAGGGGCACCAGCCCCCTGTGGCTGCTCGGCTGGAGGGGCACCAGCCCCCTGTGGCTGCTCGGCTGGAGGGGCACCAGCCCCCTGCGGCTGCTCGGCTGGAGGGGCACCAGCCCCCTGTGGCTGCTCGGCTGGAGGGGCACCAGCCCCCTGTGGCTGCTCGGCTGGAGGGGCACCAGCCCCCTGTGGCTGCTCGGCTGGAGGGGCACCAGCCCCCTGTGGCTGCTCGGCTGGAGGGGCACCAGCCCCCTGTGGCTGCTCGGCTGGAGGGGCACCAGCCCCCTGTGGCTGCTCGGCTGGAGGGGCACCAGCCCCCTGTGGCTGCTCGGCTGGAGGGGCACCAGCCCCCTGTGGCTGCTCGGCTGGAGGGGCACCAGCCCCCTGTGGCTGCTCGGCTGGAGGGGCACCAGCCCCCTGTGGCTGCTCGGCTGGAGGGGCACCAGCCCCCTGTGGCTGCTCGGCTGGAGGGGCACCAGCCCCCTGTGGCTGCTCGGCTGGAGGGGCACCAGCCCCCGTCTGGCTGCTCGGCTGGAGGGGCACCAGCCCCCGTCTGGCTGCTCGGCTGGAGGGGCACCAGCCCCCGTCTGGCTGCTCGGCTGGAGGGGCACCAGCCCCCGTCTGGCTGCTCGGCTGGAGGGGCACCAGCCCCCGTCTGGCTGCTCGGCTGGAGGGGCACCAGCCCCCGTCTGGCTGCTCGGCTGGAGGGGCACCAGCCCCCGTCTGGCTGCTCGGCTGGAGGGGCACCAGCCCCCGTCTGGCTGCTCGGCTGGAGGGGCACCAGCCCCCGTCTGGCTGCTCGGCTGGAGGGGCACCAGCCCCCGTCTGGCTGCTCGGCTGGAGGGGCACCAGCCCCCATCTGGCTGCTCGGCTGGAGGGGCACCAGCCCCCGTCTGGCTGCACGGCCGGAGGGGCACCAGCCCCCGCCTGGCTGCTCGGCTGGAGGGGCACCAGCCCCCGCCTGGCTGCTCGGCCGGAGGGGCACCAGCCCCCGCCTGGCTGCTCGGCCGGAGGGGCACCAGCCCCCGCCTGGCTGCTCGGCCGGAGGGGCACCAGCCCCCGCCTGGCTGCTCGGCCGGAGGGGCACCAGCCCCCGCCTGTCTGCTCGGCCGGAGGGGCACCAGCCCCCGCCTGGCTGCTCGGCCGGAGGGGCACCAGCCCCCGCCTGGCTGCTCGGCCGGAGGGGCACCAGCCCCCGCCTGGCTGCTCGGCCGGAGGGGCACCAGCCCCCGCCTGGCTGCTCGGCCGGAGGGGCACCAGCCCCCGCCTGGCTGCTCGGCCGGAGGGGCACCAGCCCCCGCCTGGCTGCTCGGCCGGAGGGGCACCAGCCCCCGCCTGGCTGCTCGGCCGGAGGGGCACCAGCCCCCGCCTGGCTGCTCGGCCGGAGGGGCACCAGCCCCCGCCTGGCTGCTCGGCCGGAGGGGCACCAGCCCCCGCCTGGCTGCTCGGCCGGAGGGGCACCAGCCCCCGCCTGGCTGCTCGGCCGGAGGGGCAACAGCCTGCTCTGTCACTTAGTCGGAGGCAACATATGACTCTGTGAAGTAATTTGCTTTTTCTGTGCCTTGATGCCCCTACAGCACACGCTTTGTACAATCCTCCAATGGAATTGTGGCAGTTATCTTAGCCATCTTTCTGAGCTACGGCAGCTTCTAAGCATGACACCTGCTTTCTGCATTGCCCTCAATGAAACATGGTTCCCAGCAATGCGGACCCCTGTCCTCGTGGATAAAGGGGTTATTACTGCAATCATAGCACTTACAATAGTGTGTCAGGTGGATCCTGCATGTATGTCCTTACCTGTTTATATAGTGCTCTGGGGCCTTCGAAATATCATTGGAAGCTGTGGCCATCCACGTAAAGACTACCCAGGTCATAACCGTCTGCAGTGTCTATCTCCCTTCAGGTGGTACAGTCTCCCTGACTGTATTGGCTGCACTTGTCGACCAACTCCCCACGCCTTTTCTTCTCCTGGGGGATTTTAATGCCCACAATCGCCTTTGGGGTGGAACAAAGGTTACTGCCCGAGGCAGAGAGGTTGAGAATCTCATCTCCCAATTCGACCTCTGCCTCTTAAAAACTGGCGCCGCCATACATTTCAGTGTGGCGCGTGGCATGCTCTTGGCCATAGACCTGTCTTTGTGCAGCCGAGGGCTTGTACCATCGGTCCACTGGAGAGTCCATGACGACTTGTGTGGTAGTGACCTTTTTCCCAACTCTCTTTCACTACCCCAGCGTCGCTCCCATGAACGCTTGCCTAGATGGGTATTTAGCAAGGCAAACTGGGACACATTCTCCTCTACTGCCGCTGTAGAATCTCTTCCCCAGGGTACCATCGATGTGGCGCTTGGGGCACTGACTGCAGCGATTGCGATTGTTTCCGCTGTGGAACATGCCATTGCTCGCTCGTTAGGGTGCCCCCAGCGAAAGTCAGTGCCTTCATGGTCTCCGGTGGTCGCTGCAGCCATTACAGAACGTCGGCAGGCTCTTCAGCAACATAAGCGGTACCCATCTTTGGAGAACCTCATTTTATTCAAACTTCTCCGTGCTCAGGCCCGGCAGCTGATCAAAAGGCCTCCCAGGTGTGGATGAACATTGGATGCATCTTTGAATTGCAGCACTCTACAGGTGTTCCAGAGCTTACCATCAACGGGGCGCTATCCACCGATGCCAATGCAATCGCCGAGCATTTTGCACAGCACTATTTTCGGGCCTCTGCATCGGGGCATTACCCACCTACATTTCACGCGCTAAAACGCTGTGCGATAGAAAAACGGCTTTCTTTTGCTTCTCGCCGCCCTGAGGCGTATAACGCCCATTTAGTCTGTGGGAACTCCACAGCGCCCTGGCACAGTGCCACAATACAGCCTATGGGCCAGGTGGCATCCACAATCAGATGCCCGACAGGCCTGGCCGACCTCACTGCATCAGGACACGTACCGACGGGCCTCGCCGAACACACTGCGTCAGGACACAGCCCGACGGGCCTCGCCGACCGCACTGCGTCAGGACACGGCCCGCCGACCGTACAGCCTCCAAACTCATGGGATTTGACTGTCTGAACGGTTTGCCATACGGCCTTACCTGATGGACCTTGCATACCACACTGCTGCACCTCCTCATGAGTGCATCTGTTGGGCCTGGCTGTCTATTCTGCTTCCTGACAGCAACTGTTGGGCCTGGCTGACTATTCTGCTTCCTGACAGCAACTGTTGGGCCTGGCTGACTATTCTGCTTCCTGACAGCAACTGTTGGGCCTGGCTGACTATTCTGCTTCCTGACAGCAACTGTTGGGCCTGGCTGACTATTCTGCTTCCTGACAGCAACTGTTGGGCCTGGCTGACTACTCTGCTTCCTGACAGCAACTGTTGGGCCTGGCTGACTACTCTGCTTCCTGACAGCAACTGTTGGGCCTGGCTGACTACTCTGCTTCCTGACAGCAACTGTTGGGCCTGGCTGACTATTCTGCTTCCTGACAGCAACTGTTGGGCCTGGCTGACTATTCTGCTTCCTGACAGCAACTGTTGGGCCTGGCTGACTATTCTGCTTCCTGACAGCAACTGTTGGGCCTGGCTGACCGCCATGTCTCCCAATCGTACTTGATTGGCCAGGCTGACTGGTCTGGATTGTGACAACATTTGATGAGCCTGGCTGATCACAATGCCTCTCGATCGGACTGGCTGACTGCTCTGTCTCTCTGCCTCACCTGATGGGCATGGCTGATCACTGTTACTTGCGACCGCTCCTGATAGTCCTGTAGGAGTGATCTGCCTTGGCGCACCTCCAGTTTTCCCTCGTTCACAGCAGCACATAAAGACAACACATGATGGGCCTGTGACACCGCTCTGCTGCTCCACCTCAAGACCACAAACGATGGGTCTGACCGATTGCACTGCAGGACTGACTCACTGCCCCACCTGATGGGTCTGGCCAAGCACACTGTGTCACCAGCTCACGACCACTCTTGATGGGTCTCCTGACTGCACTGCCATTCCATGTAACCACCCTATTTAATGGGCCGTGCTGACCACCCTGCCTCACGCCCCCCCCCCCCCCCCCCCCCCGATCGGCTTGGCCAAATGCACGTCCTCGCAACCCCACCTGATGGTCTCTGCCCAATACTTTGCCTAGCGGCCACATCTCCTTATCCTGGCCAACCGTTATGCCTAGTTCCCCCACTGAACTTGCCTGGCCCACTAGTCTGCCACAGTACTGCACAGGGTTTGCCTTGCCAACCACTCCGTCGCACAACCCTACCTGATGGGCCTGGCTGACCACTGTGCCTCATGTCGCAATTGATGTGCCTGCAGACCACACTGCCGTACTGCCCCACAACCATACCTGTTGGGCGATGCTGACTGCTCTGCCTCGTGTCCACACCTGATATGCCATGCCAACTCTTAACCTCACGACCCCACATGATTGGCCCAGCCGTCCACACTGCCAGACCACATGACGGGCCCAACTGATGGGCCTAGATGAGTGCAGTACTGCACCGCCTCATGACTTCATCCTATATACTAGTTTGATTGCAGTGCCGCACTGAAGCATGATGCCAATTGATGGGGCTGGCTGGTCACACTGCGTCACAACCCTTCCAGATGTGCCTCACCGACCGCACTGCCTCTTGTCCCTACCTGATTTGCCTGGCCGACCGTGCCACCTCACGACCCCACCTAATGGGTCTGGACGACTGCACCTTGTCATGATCCCACCTGATGGACCTGGCCAATTGTGCATCATCATGTCCTTACCTGATGGGCCTCACCAAATGCCCCCCTCACAACCTCACTTTATGGGCTTCGCAGAGCCCACTGCTTTACAACCCCACTGCTCCACATTCTCACTTAATGGGCCGTGTTGGCTTCACCGCCTTAGACTCCACCAGGTGGGCCATGCCGTCTGCATTAACTCATACACCACATGATGCGCTGTGCTGAGTGCACCGTCTCACTGTGCTCCCCCACATGGGCCTAGCCTGACCACATGACCACACAGCCCAACGACCCCACCTGATGGGGCTGGTCGACTTCATCACCTCACAAGCTCACCTGATGGGCCTGGCTGATCACACTGCCTCATGACCGCACCTGAAGGGACTGGCGGACTCCACTGCTTCACAACCACACCGGAAGGGCATGGCCGTTGCGCTGCCTTTGACCCCACCCCATTGTCTGGGCTGACCACACTGCCACAACCGCACCGTAAGGCCTTTCGACTGCACAGCCTCACGACCCACCCTGAATGTCATGGCTTCCTGCACAGCATCTCCACTGAATCTCTTGTGTCTGGCCGAGTACACTGCCTCACAACCACACCTGATGGTTCTGTCAAACTGCACTGCCTTCGGAGCGCAGTACCTCATGAGCACTGTGCCTTGTGAACACAGGTCTTTGCGAGTGAAATGCCTTGCGCCCAGCTAATTGCACGTGTTAGTTGCAGCTGCAGTCCTCATACATCAGCCCACTAGTTACTATATTCCCTCCGATGGTCTTTGTTGTCGTTTGTCGGGCAGTGGTGTCCCTTTTCCATCACAAATGGTGCTCGCTTCATGGGAACACTCTTCAGTTTATGAAGCCTCTCCCAGCATCATGGATGGTGTTTTCTCACCATCTCACCAGTGGGGATGAGATTATTGTAATTCAGCAGCATATCATTAGTGCCTTTTTAGCCATCGTTGTTTGCGGGCTGTAACTGCCTTTTACATTTTATCTGCAAAGCAATAAGTCGAAGACCATTTAATTTTTAGTTTATGACATACATTTCTGTATGGTGTTTTTTTAGCCTTTTTTACATGTCCATTTCTAGTGGTCTCTTATTCTGACCATTTGGGGCTGACATATAGTTGTTTAACTCCTCTCTTTGTCTGTTTTTTGTAGTTCTGACTTGGATTAATATGACCCCAGTAGTTTTTTGCGCCCGAGTGGACTGGCCGATCGCACCTGGTACGGCTGGCCCCGCAGCTTTGCCACCATACCCACCAGACCTTACCTGTGGCATGACTGTGGCACCTGATGATAACTTGTAGTGCACGGACATCTGTTGTTTAAGCTACATGTTATCTTAGGTAAGCTTGTCATTCCCTTTGGATCTAGTATTTTGTGTTCCTCTATTTCATAGCAATGTTTTACATGTAGCTTTGTTCCAGTGGAGTTCACTGGCATCATAAATCATATTTGAGTAATTTCCGCGCGCGTGTGTGTGTGTGTGTGTGTGTGTGTGTGTGTGTGTGTGTGTGTGTGTGTGTGTGTGTCATGCTTCGAAACAGGCAGAATCGTACCTCATTCTGTACAAACACATTTGTGTAATAAACACTTTATTTGTTTGAATCTGTTAGTTTTATATCCAAAACCTGAAAACAAAACAATTTATTATGTTGTGTTAAAATAGTATGTTGCCAACAGTGATACACAGCGTTCAGTGTCATATATTGCCCTACTATATATAGTGTCCCAGTCACAAAAAGGGAGTTCATTTATAGTAAATGTTAATGTACTATAATTTTTGTTATATATGTGTTTCAATTTGGATCAGTTTGAGAGAATCCTTGGAAATGATGTATAGAGTGATGACACTATGAACAGCATCAGGCAACTTTCACTAACAGCACTCTGTCTGGCTTATTCCTGAAATGGTGTGACTGGTGATGATTCAGGTGATGAAACTATTGCAGATTTAGATAATTTTCAAGGGAAACAATTGAGAACTGGTAAAGAAGATCGAGTAATTGAATGTGTTAAAAGAGAACAACTAGTCATTGAATGTGAACACACTGAGAATGAACAGAGCAAGAGGAGAAATGGTAAGTGCAAGGGAAAGCAGACAGAATGAAAATAGTGGTACTGGGAGAAAGGTAACTTGGCTGAGTTTAATTAAGATTGGTGTCAACAATATTATGTTCCCAACAATTCAAGACCTTTTCAAATGACTGGTCATTTTTTAATAATGACTGTTACAGTCACATACCAATATGTTTCCAGTTTATTAGACTTAGTGATGTGACTTCAATTGAAATTAGGTCATTTATTGAAGTAATTTCAGTTAGCAGTTATACTGAAGAATTGCGGCAGAACATGTTGCTGCATCTTTTTTCCCATTGTGGATTCAAAATCATAGTAACTAAAGTAGACTTATTACTTACGTGACAGTGATGATCTAAATAAGCCAAACAGGCTGACTGACATGAGGCAGTTATTTCACTTGCTTGTCAAATGATTCCAAAACAATCAATACATTCCATGAAGGAAATCAGAGCACTGATAAAAGAATGGTGCCATATTTCAGTAAAAATTGGTGCAGGCAGTTCATTGTAGAAAAAAAAGTATAGTGTGGCTACAAAACTTGGACTGAAGCTGCGAGGACTTGATACTTTAAAAAATATGTATCCTTGCCCAAATTAAAGTACCACCATACTGCAGAACTACAAACACTTGGGCTTAGGAGCAAGTATCATTTGTCAGTATTATTCAGTGTTGCTGAGTTTGGGGAAATACTATTTTCCCCTGGTTTTGACAATTGCATCACATCATTTTCCTTCCTTATTAAATTATATGATAAAGGAATCCAAGATGCATGGACAATCGAATGGAAGCTGATCTCAGATGCCCCTACTGAACAAGAAGAAGAGGAAGAAATCAGCTCTGGAAACAATTAATTTCGAGAGTCACAAGCCAAGCAATATAGTAGTTACCAGATGAAATTGGAATAGCGTGGTCACAATTTTTCCAGCTCCACAACAGTAAAACCACTTCACAAAGTGAAAAATATTTTTGAAGAGTGAAAAGAAAAAATAATGATCTAACAACCTCAAATGATTTATCTTTGCTATGAAAATGCAGGAGGACTTAATTGTGCTGATGATAACATAAGCCTGTACAGAACATTTGTCAGAGGGAAAAAAATGATACTTCACTTTAATAGTGCACTGCAGTCATACAGCTGAACAAAATGCGTGACATGTACATAGATAATGAGAAACTGGTGCATCTTGAATTTTGATGCCATATTGTAACTTCCTCCCTGGAAACAAATGCCTAAATATGCATGTGTAAAAGGAAGCCATCAAAGACAGAGCATCAAGACTCCAGAATTCACAGAAGAGATCACTGTGTGATGGTCCAAGAGAAACAGTCTGACTGCAACCTTTCCCATGCAAAAACCAAAAGATATGTAAAGTGAAACGTGGTGTACATGTAAAAGTGTTCATGATATATAATACTACGTGATTGCTGAAACGTTTGTTTCATGTAGCGCTAACTTCTATTTACTTTGAAATGTCATCAATTTCCCTATAAGTGTGTCCCACAAATGTAATTATGATACACGACAGACATCCTACATATAGGACACCCTCTTAATCACATATTTAGTTCTTAAGCATTAAACTCGTTCTGACAGGTCATATGATACCTATGTAACACATTTCTGTAAGGAATACAGACACATAAACTTCGCAAAGGAAGAGAAAACAAATTAAAAACTGTGATAGGTACATCACACCCTCGCTGTTATGGCATGAAGAAACAAATATTGTCCACTTGAAAATCATTTCAGTCCATAACATCCATTAATTTAATGTATGAGACTGCCACAAGGGACTGAGAGTTTTGGATGGAGACAAACTAACATAAGAATAATAAACATCCCTCAGAAAATTATACAATATAGAAACCCTACAAAGAAAAGAAATGGTATTGATGACCTCAGGAACTTGGTACAACTACCCAACACCATAACACCACATGAAAAACTACACTATTCCAATTCAGTACTTAAATATATTCAGTTCACCTACATACTTAGTAAAAATTATTCAATTCTCTATCTGCAGCAAAATATATTTGTATTGATGTCTTTAACTTACCTGCATAGCTACTTCCAAAAACTTTGGGGAAAGGTGTATTATGGAAAAAGAAATAAAACAGGTTATGTATACACATTTCAAAAAACTGTTGTTTTTGAGTTACTAACGAAATTTTTGTAGCAAAATAGAGACTTATAATAAATGCTTAAATATCACCTGCTTCTTTCTGAATATGTATGTACTCATCAAATAGTGAACTGTTGCACAATTTCAAATAGTTTTGAATGCTTTTGTGGTCTTCTGTGTCACATTGATGTATCATTTGTGCATTGTGATCAGGTGGATGAACCAGTTTTTAAGCTATCCCCAGAGATAATACTGCAAAAGATTACAGTTTGAAGAACGTGCAGGCCACAGAACTGGTTCTCTCCACCTGTCCATCCATTCAATACAATCAGAACACTGAGACTGGAATGTAATGGTGCTCCATCAGACATAAGTCACATGTTCCTCATTAGCCAGGGCCTGTCATCAAGTAGGCAGCAACTGTAAGCTGTACTAGGAAAACATACAGTCCTACCAGACCTAAGATTCCAGCCCACACATTAAACTGATATTGATGTCTAGTCTTCACTGCAGTATACCTATGATGTTGGTTGTGGAGGATGTAAGACAACACAGTGGATACTGGAAACTTCATCTTTGCTTTTGAAGTCGATTTGTTGCCTGAGAACGTTGATGGTGTATCACTGCAGTGACAAGGTGTATGTTCCTCCTCCCACAAGGTGCTACAAATGTTTGCAATTTGAACAAATGTTTGCAATTTGAACAAATGTTTGCAATTTGAACAAATGTTTTTGTGTTGCAGTGGCAGTTCCATTTATACTGATCGTCGATGTAAGTTAGATTCGAGCACACTTTGCGCTATCACTGTGGCTGTGTCACTTATGGGGAGCATGATTCCCTTTGTTCACTGGGCTCTATATTTGTCCAGTGGGAAAAGAAAATTCCAGAATACGAGCCCTTAGATTGACTTACAAACTGACAAGATGCCAAGAAGAAATATGGTGCTATACATCCTACATGTAAGACTGTGGTTAGCTTGTAGGCTAGGGCTATAACTTCATCCTCTGTTATGCCCGTACTCTCACTCTCCATGTCTTCTACTTCGCCATGAGGCTCAAGGTCCTCCTCTTACAGCTGCCCACACAAAGTTTGGGAGTGCTGACTTCCTACCCACTGTGAACATCAGTCTCCAACCCTTGGCTGGATAAACAACACTCTCCTCCAGCATTCCCTGTAAGGGAGGGATCTCTTTGGATGCTCCCTTCCCAGGACTCTCCTGACCTGCAACCAGAAGCCAGTCAGTGGTTGAAGGAGCCACATGTTGCAGGTTGTAGGACTTTGTGTTCCTCCTCTGTCCCATAAACTGGGGCATACAAGCCCTTGAAGAAGGCAAAACCTTCTGAGAATGAGGAGGATGAGTAACATGAGTACCATGAGGAGGATTAGGAGGGTGAGTACAAGGACAAGGACAATAAATAGTGGACATCCAGATGGCTACCATGGAGCCAGACTGTGCATGTTCGTAGCGTCCATGGTGGACTATGTGTTTCTGGACACCTCTACAAACCATGATTCAAAACAAATGTGTATTGATGACACATCCTCACAACCAGAGGGAGCAGGCAGCCCTGCAACATGACCTGTCTCCTTGGTTCCTTCATGCCTCCATGGAACACTGATAGCATAGTACTCCAGTGGAAGTGTAGCACTTTTCTGCCACCTGGCTGAACTACAAACTCTCTTATGCATCTCCCCTGTCTTTTTCATTGCCCTCCTGGAGACATTTTTCTTGGCAATGTGGGTCAATTCCATCTGCAGCTATCAGAGCTATTTTAACTATTGCACTGACTATAAAAGAATGTTTGGTGTTGTTTGCACATATAATCTTGACTTGTGAGGTGGAACTATGATCACTGTCTATGGTAAAGCTGTTGAAAACTTCACTGCAGAGCTCAATCATTGCCTCTTGATTACTGGTGTTCCCACTCAATTTATTGTGGCATGTGGGCCTTAATCAACCTTTGATGGTTTCACTTCCTTCTCCCGTCCATCCACTGAAGAGACCATTAAGACTAATGTAACCAGCTGTTTTCTGACCTCCTTCACCCTACCACAGGGTCACATACCTGAGTGTCCACCCATACAGGCTCTCTCTAAAGCTTACTGTGATTCTTTCACCACTGCCATCGCTCTTATCACCTTGCATTATTGCTGCAATTATGTATTACATAAAACATCAACAAAAGCAGTTGTTGTTCTATTTCTCACAAAATGGAACCCCAAAAGCACTCACTATACAGTCATTACAGTACTATTCAGTCTGTTATTGCTGTCTGGAAAGTGCCTTTAGAAGAAGTTTTTTTTGGCTTTCAGCAAATTGCTAATGTCATGCACTGTAATGATGAATCACAAGAGTCGGTTCTTTTGGCATTATACGTTTTCTGTAATCAGAGCTGCATGTACGGGGAAGTGGAGGGTGGGGGGGGCAGGTGGACTGGGGTATCTGCCGCATGCAGCAATTTCAGGGTGCGACATATTCATATTGTTGAAGGTAAAAAACCTTGTTTCACAAGGTTGACAGGGTGAGTGGATATCAGCATTGTTATAATTATTAGCAGAATTCATAAGACCAGATTATCAGAGTGGAAACAAATGCCTAACAGGTAGCAAAGATTACATACCATATATACACAAATAATCCGCACCCTCGAATAATCTGCATACTCCAATTTTGAGGAAGAGTACAAAAAATTATTTTTTGCTTTAGTTTGTTTTATTTACAAGGAAAAAATTAGTTCCAAGGTTACGATGTGTTCAAAAGTGTGTAAAATAACTACTGGTTTGAAGCAACGCTGCTGTACAGGTTGATACATCGTTAAAATGCAGCTGGCTAGCTGGCAGGCGGGAGACAAGCAGAGTGTAGCTGGCCGGCTGGCCCATTGGATGAGCGGGTGGCCGGGGAATATTATCACTGCCAGCCAGGACTCTACGCATACCTACAATAGAAAAAAAAAGATGAATTATCTTGTTTAAGGTATGTTGTTAATAAGGTGTGTGCAATAACTTATTTTAGTCAATACCAGTACGTTTCCTCTCTTACAACACAATTCATCACTTTCATCGTCATCACTAGTGGGAGAACGATTGTCATCTTCACCATCTTTCCATAGAGTTTTTTCATCTGTTCCATCCAGTGAATTTGCGATTCCACATTTTTTGAAGGATTTTTCCACCAGTAGTTGCGAATGGAGCCCCATGCACTCTTCACCCATTCACAAATCTGGGACAAATCCGGCCATTTGAATTTTCCACTAGGCGTGAGTTTATGGTTTTCATCAGCCATCCGTTGCGTATATCACTGTTCAAGTGTAGCTTTGAATTCCCTGTTTATACACGCATCTAGTGATTGTAGGATGGATGATAAGCCTCCTGGGATAATGACCAAGTAAGTTTTCCCTTTTTGTAATTTATCTTGCACTTCCTTAGTTGTATGTCCGCAGAAGCGGTCCAGGACCAACATGTTGTGTAAATTCCGTAATGCACCAGAACGACATTGCCAAACATGTGTTACCCAGTCAATTATAAGTTCATTGTCCATCCATTGTTTTGGATTCACTCTCACTTATACCAGTATGAATTTTATTGATATTTTTGGAATTGTTTTCCTTTAAAATATCACGCAGGTGGTAGCTTTTGTCCATTGTCAGTTACACACGTCATCACTGTACATCTTTGTTTCCCACTGCCGCCAGTTCATATTATGATGCTGGATTCTCCTTTCCTGTTCACTGTCTTGTTGAGCAGCTATTCGAAATAGACTGGCGTTTGTTCCGCATTACCAATTTGCAATAATATATAGGACTGTTTATGGTCTAGATTTATCACATAACAATGAAAATTCACTTTTTTTCTCTTGTAATCATCTGGAAGCCGCTGAGCAATAGTAATTTTCATCCAGAATCCTAAACCATTTTGGTTGAAAAATCTTGATAGCCAGCCCTGGCTCGCTTTGAAACTGGTAATGCCTAGTTCCTTGGCTAAAGACAATGTTTTAAGTTGTTCCATTTCACTCATTGCTGCACATCCGTATTGTCACTTCTGATCTACATAATCGCAGAGCCTTTTCTCGATGTCCCGATGCTTTGCTTTTTGGCCGCAAAATACCCAGCAATTACTATTAGTTTCTTAAAGCTGTTTTATTTTTTCACCAGTTGCGAATACAACTCTCACTCATGTCGTACTTTCTTCCTGCTGCATGGTTTCCAGTATTCTTGGCTTCTTCAATAATTTTCACTTCTTCTTCAGCAGTGTCTGAGCAATAATGAGAACATGTAGCCATAATTAACAAGTTTGAAGATGTTAATGCTTCACTCTTAACGTGCTACTGATGCATTACAGGCTGAGGCCACAACAATGCAATAGTATAATGGGATGTATTTTTGGATGTGGAGCAGTACGAACAATGTCTTGAATAATCGGTGCACCCCAGTTTCTCAACCTAAAATTCAGGAAAAACATGCCCGGATTTTCGAGTATACATGGTATTATCTTTTCAGTGTATCCAAGAAAATGTAATTTTGGCAGAAAATTTTTGTCAGATCTCTACACTACTAAGAGTGAGTCCCTGGTTAGCAGAAGCTTAGGTTTTATTCTAGAAATAGTATGGAAAACTGGTCACATGATCACGCAATAATGCCTCACCAGAGAATAAAGGCAGGATAACTGAACCTGTGATTCTGTCAGGATTAATGAATTTAACAGGAGAATAAGTTTTGACAATGACAGGAATATTTAAGGGATTAGTGATGACACAGTTGGAATGAGGAAGGAGAAGAAACAGGAACATTAAACAAATAATACAGAAGAATAAAAAAATTCCACATTTATATAAAAATTTCATACTTCTACTTTTCAATCTCATGCATGAGAAACTGGAACATATGAATGAATTGTGAAACTATTTTCTAACATAAAACTTTTTGCTTGTAGTGAGTCTGATACGGGTTTGATATTGGTATTTTGTGAATTATGGTCCGTCATGCTATTTATATGGTAAAGTATAAATAACGTGACAGACCAATAATTAGATTAGGAAATGAGACACTTAAAGTAGGAAAGGAGTTTTGCTATTTGGGATGTCAAATAGCCACACAAATTTTGATCAGTTTCTGGCATACAGAATTTCACAGATACCCTGCTTGAGCATGTTAAATAGGCACATAATATCAAGCATGAATTGAAAATGTAATTTATAAAGTGACATAGCATCAAGAAATATGCTGCATAGATTCTCAGTTATCATTGGAAGGGTTCTGGGAACCATGTGTTGTACTGAAGCACATTCAGAATTTATCTGTAGGTAAATTCCAGTGAAATTAATGGTGTAAAATTACTTTTGAGTTATTTCAAACAATGGAAAATCCAGGATGGAATAAGAACAATATTATGGAAAGGATAGATTACTACTCACCATGCAGTGGAGAAGGTGAGTTGCAGATAGGCATAACAAAGAGATCGTCAAAGCAGAAAGTTTTCAGCCAAAAGACCTTCATTGGAAACACACACCATTGTTGACTGAAAACTAGCTTGTTTGACTGACTCCTGCTTGTCTATCTGCAAGTCAGCACCTCCACTATTTGAGTTATTCAGTTTCACACAAGTAAATAACCAAAATTTTCCTGCCCCATAAAGTTCTTTTCATTAATCAAGAGCCAGTGATAATGCAACACATAGTCTACAACAATGCCACTAAAGGGAAATGAGACAGTGATAGTGAAAAAATACAGCAGCAGTGGGAAGGAATGAAAGAAATAGCAGTAGTAAGAGAGAGCAAGAGGGATACTGTGACAGCAAGAGAAAACAGTAGTTTTAGGATAGAGTGAAGGAGGCTGTGATTGTAAGACAGGAGACATTGACATTTAGAGATACACACAGAGATAATAGACAGTGAGTTGGGTTGAATGAGTGAGAGAATGGGCAAGTGGGGGTGGATGGGCATGAACAACTTGGAACGTAGTGAATAGTGTTTTATTCATCTCATAACATACCATTAGTAATCATATAATTAGTGTACAGGAGACACATAAAAAAATGGATAACATAACTTAAAGACTAATTGGTACAAAGAATTTTAATATTAATATTAACTTTTATTTTTCTTTCCTCCCATTTTGAAGGACAGCTACATTTACACACTAGACTATGTGTAAATTTATTCTGCTCAAATGTTCAGTTCATCCTTTATGAACTCCTCAACAGTGTAGTAACAGCATTTGAGAAGTATATCATATAGCTTTGTTTTCAGTGTCTCTAGGTTCATACTCAGAACATTCTTCCCTTTTAGCTTGTTATGAATTTTCATTGACATATACTGAGGAGACTGCACATATAGGTTTAAGCGATGGGTGGGAAGCATAAAATTGTCTTTTTTTTCTCATGTTATACATGTGATTGTAACAGTTTTTCTCTAATAACTCTAAATTGCTGTGTAGAAAGATGATAATATCATAGATGTATAAGGAGGGAACTGTTAATAACTGTTGTTTTTCAAATAGTGGGTGACATTATGTCCTTGGATGGCCAGTACACATGCTCCTTATTATTCTTTTCTATAACTTTAGTATGCGCAATATATTGCTTGAATTGTCCCAAAAAATAATACCATACCTTATAACTGATTGAAAGTAGCTGTGGTATGCAATTTTCCTTGTATTCATGTCTGTTGCACCAGTTAATATTTGCATAGCAAATGCAAAGCTACATAATTTGTTTAACAGGTGGTCAACATGTTTATTCCAATTTAAATTTTTATCTAGGTTTAACCCGAAAAACATCACAGAATCCACTTCTTCTATATCCTGATTTTTATGGGTTATTTTAATTTCTTGGGGCTTTGGCTGTTTTGTTCTGAATTGGACCATGTGGGTTTTGGGGATGTTCAGTCTTAATCCATTCAGTTGGAATCATGTTTCTAGTTTGTTCATTGTGTTTATTATGTAAAGAGGGATGTTTTCTGGCTCCTGGTTTTCAATTAATATAGATGTGTCTTCTGCATCCCTACAAAACCCCTGCTCCCAAACCCTTACCTGAAGGCTCTCATCACTAATAGACCTATATGCAAGGCCTGTCCTATACATCCTCCCACCACCACCTACTCCAATCTGGTCACAAGCATCACATATCCCATCAAAGGCAGGGCTACATGTGAAACCAGTCGTGTGATCTACAAGGTAAATAGCAGCCTCTACCTGCAGTCTATGTGGACATGACAACAAGTTGTCTGTTCACAAAAAACCGTGACTAGATATTATCTGGGCCAGCCAGTTGTTGAGTATGCTGTCCAAAACCATGTTCTTCATTTCAGTGGCTGCAATACTTCACTGCCTGTGCCACCTGGATCCCTCCGACCACCACTAGCCTTTTTGAACAGCATCAGTTGGAACTCTCCCTACAATACATCCCATGTTTCTGTAAAACTCTGGGCTTCATCCACAGTCATTGTTGTTTGCACTTCTATTCACTTCCCTCTTCCAATTCCAGCCCCACACAGCCCTCTATTCCACTAAAAGACCCATAGTCTTTATACTTCTACCCTTTTGTGCTGCCTCCACCCATCCCCCCCCCCCCCCCCTCGATACATACACCCACACTTTCCCGCTGTCTAATCTCTTGACACCACCTAGCTGCCCTACTATCTCCTCACCTGGTACCTGAATGTTCCCACAAGCAGCACTTTAACATCCCCCACCACTACCCTGCTATCCCTCCCCCCCCCCCCCCCCCCCCCCAGCCCCAACCCCCTTATACACATCACACAGTTTGCTTCTCCCACCATGCACTGTTGCAGTGTGTAGCAACACTCCTATTATAATATTGTCAAACTCTACAATTCGTTGATCAAGGTAGAAACCAAGAGTGAATTGTAGAAATGGCATCATTCATAATTATTAACATGCAGACAGCATGCAATGTACCAACAATAGCTACTAAGGAATGTGATAGGTCATAATCTGCCTTCAAAGAAAAGCTGCACATTTGGGCACATGCTTGATGTGGCTTCTGGCTTTGAAATGTGGAAAATACTATGGATATCCATCAAATTTCTGTTCTCTCTCTCTCTCTCTCTCTGTATATAATGCTAATGATGAAGAATGTTTATATAAGATTATTTTTCCTTTCGTCTGTGATCAAGTCCCATAATTTGCCAAAAATTTTCTTCTCTTCAGTTGTAATAAATATTGAATAATAATAGCACTTCTAGCACTGCATTACATTAATACAAAATATTTGTTGTCAGCAACATTATCCTGCAAGGATTTTGTGTGTGATCTTTCAAACAGTCCCAAAGAGGGCTTCCCACTCTCAAGTTCATAGTCTTTTATTGCTTATTGCTGCAAGTTCAGATCACACTGAGCTATTGAGATGTCCAACATAAAGGTGATTGTAGGGGTTCACCCTGTTAGAGCAATAATGAAATGCGAACATTATTACATATTAATCTTTTATTGGCTATTGATACTGTTGTCATATTTAGTTTGTACCAATATTTTATTTCTCAGAAGCAGCATCTATTAAAATGTGCAGTTCTAATTTAAGCCTATGCTCTGTGAATCATGGATTTGTGATTATGGGATCAACCTTGAATATTTAAATTTTGTTACTGAAAATTTTGTAATTTTTAATTTGGGTCTCTTGCCATTAACATTAGCATCAATTGAATCAGAAAAATTTGATGATAAAAATATGTCAACATATCATGGAATTCACAGCAATTTGTCTATAACTGGCATTACAAATCTTGATCAAGTTAAACTTCAGATTATTAATACCTGTTAAGATAATTGAGTTTTTGCTAATGTAAATACGTTACTGAAAAGTGTAAAAATAGCTCTTTAATTTTAAATTGGTCTGCACTGTACACTAATGCGGTGATGAGATGCACAGCTGTCAATGTGGAACAGTCATTCACAGGCAACCTCAAGGGAACCTGCTGCACTTCACATGTATAAGGCCTACTTAGGCATTCAAGGCTCTGTCTGAGTTTACCCTTATTTCTCTTGCACCTCGTGGGACAGAAATGGATTTTATGAAGTTTTCATTTCCTCCTCCCCAGTGGAAAGGGTGGGCCGCTGGAAGGTACAAACATCCAATGTCACAAGAGGGCTCATGTAGCCAGTGCTCCTGACTAAGGCGTTCATTCTGACAGTACATTATGTAGTGACAGAACGCTTGCTACTCACTAGAATGTGTCCTTAACAGTGAAAAGGAAGGAGGGTAGGTTTGAGAAGTTTTCAGCTTTCTGGATACAAAATTGTTTCAAGGGAACCTGTTTCTCCTTACAGTTAGTAAACCATTCGTGCAATGCTACAATGCTGGTTGAAACTTCAAACTCCCAGCAAGTCACTAACCTGCAAAGAGCTAAATGCCTTAGGTAGTATGCAATAACCACTGAAGAGCACAGCACCTCGAATTATAGCAAAGGTGTTGTGACATGCAGGAATCTAGTTGAGACTCCCGAGGTGAAATTGGAATGTGAGTAGTCTCCAGAAGGTATTGTCAATGTGCAAACTGTTCTGAAGAGGGTAGATGTTGATCTTACAAATCTGACTCCTTTACCCTCACATTCAGTAGCATGAAATTTCCCAAGCATGTTGAGGCAGGTTTTCTTCATCTCAGCATGCAGGCTTATGTCCCCGACCGAATGCACTGTTTTAAATTCCAGAACTTTGGGCATACTACCCTTTGATGCAAGGGAATTGCCGCTTGTGGCAAAGATGGGAGGGCTGTCCATGAGGGATTCAGTTGTTCATCTAGTATGAAGCATGCTACACAAACAGAGGTGCCTAGTGACAGCACTAGTACCTGCATCTGGTGCTGCACTACTTCTGCTGTAGTTATTTCAAAGCCCACCGCTCCACTGAGGCTGAGGATGCCACTGTTGTGGAGCTCCCTGCCCCTACACAGGTCAGACATGGTCCACCATCCAGTGCTGCTAGTCCCATAGTCACAATTGTGGTTCCAGTGCCCACTCAGAGCAAAAAACCTGAGAAAAAGCTTCAGCCAGTGTCAGAGCCAGGAAGTCAGCTGTCCGAGAGTGTGAAACTCATCCTCTCTGACATACCTCATGGTTATTCATCAGAGCTAACAGAACTCGATATCGGACTGGGGTGATCGTCTCACTACATAGCGGAGCCTCTTCAGACAGTAGGCTTCCCTCTGGGATGGAAAGACAGGGTGAAAGTGCAACCTCCATGTTAAATGGCTCCCATTTTCCAGTGGAACTTTAATGGGTTCAGGACACACATTGAAGAACTGAAGCTCCTAACAGAGGAATGCCCAGTGTGGATGTGTTTACAAAAACTTAATTTTAAAGTTTCCAGTGTCCCTGCTCTATGCACCATACAGTCTATAGCGAGGATGACCTGACTGGGAAAAGGGCCAAGGGAGTCATTTTTGTGTCTGTAAATAATGCACACCTCTCTTTACCCCCTCTCTGGCTACTGACTTGCAGGCAGTTGTGGTCGAAATTGGTACATGTCAGTGTATCACAGTTTGCTTTTTGTATTTGCATCTGTCTGATCCAGTAGATTCTACAGACCCTCACAGATCTTAGGGAACAACTCCCCCACCCTCTCTCCTTTCAGGAGACTTCTATCCTTGTCACATCTTGTGGGGTTTGACCTGTATTTGCCCCCAGGGTCAGCCTTTGGAGGGCCTTGTGACATCCTGAGAGCCTAGCATCCTAAACCCTGGTACTCACACTCATTTCTGTATTGCTACTGGGTCATTCTCAGCCGTTCACCTCTGTTCTGCTCTCCAGCCTCTCCAGTCTTTGCAGACTCTGTCCAGTTGTAAGCCATAGATGACCTTCATTCCAGTGACCATAGCTATTGCCATCAGTTGCAACATCTTAAAATTGCAGAGGGCAGAGGAGTGTGCTGCAAAGAAGAGCTTTTGGTTGTATTCTGAATTTACCTGACCTGCATGTGAGGGACACCATTCTACATTCTAGAGGCTCACTGATTTTAAGGGCCTCATTTTCGACTCCAAATTGTCATGGTTGCCATACCTTAGAGGTCTGCAAGCTAGAACCCTCAAGGAACTTAACATCATTCAGTGCCTCAGCCAAAGTCTCAGAGAGTGGACAGGACAGATCTCCTCAAGATTTATTTTACTTTCACATGATCATGGCCATACTGAGGGTGCACAGTGTATAGATTCTCTAGTTCTCCTCCTACAAAGATCATGGATGCTGTGCATCATTAGGCATTTTCTTATGTCTTACATGAGGACCACAAGTATATAGCTGCCTCTGGGAGTGGATCCAAGCAGGGGGACTTGTTAATTTGGTCATTTGCCCAGATCTGACTAACTTAAGATTTTACTGTTTTCAATACAAAATTATACGTGCTATCTTATGCTATCTGGAGCAAATAAGTTCTTCCAGTGCCAAATTTCTTGTCTGTTCCAATTCTCTCAGTGCTCCACACTCTCTACACCATTTCTACACAGCAGATAAGGTAATGCAGAATATCCGGGATTACAGTATCAACAAAAACTGCTGGGAAGGAGGGATGACTCGCCTGGGTAGCATGGTATCTGCATATTGTGGGCAGGTCTAGCTGTGAGAGGTGTGCTGGTCGTGGTGTGCAGAACACCATGCACAATATTTTATGGGACTGATTCTTATATTCTTACCAGTGGGCTGCAGCTGATTTGCAGACAGATCTGCCCTCTGTTTAAGTAATATTGAAATGAATGTGATTTAAGATTAAAAGTTTTATTAATTGTCAAACATTTTTTTTCCAGTTGGCTTTAATCTGTTAACAGAGTGACTGACTCACACAAGTTCTTTGTAAGTGGTCAGCCAGTCACATTCCCTTGTGAGTTTCTGTCAGCTCTTCTGTATTTTGTTTTACCTAATTTTTAATTTTGTATGTAACTACTTTCCTTATTTTTAAGCTGCTTTGGAGCATGCAAGATACAGTGACTCTGCGGGCATTGCAAGTGCAAGAGCATGCAACAGTTTCACAGTTTATCTCCACACGGTTCTGTTTTACTGAGGAAAGTACCCACTGAGCACCTATAAGATTCTCTTATCTTCAGTTTTTTGTTTCTTCAGAGGAATCCTGAGTCAATCAGGCTGAGTATATGAATGAATATGCAGCATGTTTGCCATTGTGCATCAAAAAATGACAAGAAGTTCTTTGAAGAGCTGTTGTGTAATTTGAAGATCAGGGCACAATATCTGATTGCACTGTAACACAATTCTTTAATAGCACTGTAAATTGTAATGGGTATGTTTAGAAAACTTTTAATCCATATGTAGATAAACTCTCACAAAATGAGTGACTAAATGGATGAATTACCAGGTTATTCCAACAGCACACACTGCTTCTCTGGACACCTCAAGTACTCTAGTCAATGACTGGTAGAGGCAGTGTGATCTCCTGGCCTTCACCGTCACCTGATCTTTTTTTCCTGTAAAAAAATTAATGGGTCAGGTGTACTCAAATATCTAAAACAGAATGCTAAATACATAGTAGCTACTGTTTCTCAGGCAGAGCTGCTTTAACTGACAAACTGTTTGACAATTTGAGCACAGCATTTTATTACCATCAGGTCAATCCTGTGGCTCTTTTACTGTAAGTAAATCCCAGGCTAGTTTCTTTTGGCCCACCCTGTAAACTTCTAGATGCAGTAATGCTTGCCAAGACATTGTGTTGCATACTGTCTGTGTCATTGCAGATGTAACAGCTTTTTTTCACATTCTTGTCAATGTATTTGAAAGCCTCTATTTGTAAGCAATGGTTACCAGTTGGTCTGTTAATTGTGGGACAACTACTAAGTGGCAGACTGTTACTGTTTTGTGTCAAGAAGGTAGTCGAATGTTCCAGTGCTGTAGCTGTGATGTACACTAATTTGTTTTTCTGTTTCCCATGCTAACAATTCTTCTTGTCATAAAGGACTATCTGCATCTCTTCTGAGCTTGAAGTGATGTTCTAAGGCATGTTGACAGGCTGAATGGTGTGCACGAGATTTTCACGGCTGGAGACATAGTCAATTCTGTGGAACTGCACTAAGACAGGGCATCTACTTTTACCTCCACTGTGCAGGTTACTCTGCATGTTGATTTATTGTAATTCAGAGGTGCAGGTGTGGTGCAAAACTATTCTGAGTCTGTTTTTTTCTTTGTAATATAAATATGTTTACTATTTGGCTCACTTTTTTCATATCAAAGTATCTTTGTTGCTTCAACTAATAGTTCGTGTTAGGAGTGCAAAACAATGTGTACTGATGGTGGGTTGTCAGCATATGCTGTTGCAATTTCACCTCTCTTCATTAATTGTAACACTGAATTAAAAGTTGCAACCACTTTGTTTTTGCAGATGTCTTCACGGAACAGCCCGACAAGACATTTACGTCTTGTATACCGCCACTTATTAGCACCACTTTTGCAAGCTTATGCAGGAATTGGTGCAGCTCAATCAAATTGGCAAAGTGGTGTGTACAGTCATGCAGAATAACAGGTTCACACAGGAATATGAGTTACTGACTTCACCTTAACTGTGCCAGATTGAAGTGATGATTGGTGATCATAAATTTATGAACTGGTTTCCTAGAGTACAGCAAAAACTGTTTCAGTTCAGTACCTCCTGCATTGTCGAGAAACAGACCACTGTAAGTATTGAGTTCTGTAGATTACAGTGTCAAATGTCATGTGGTCATCACATTAAAATTTTTATTTGTGCAGACACATTTATCTACTTGGTATATTTCATCGACACTATTGTCAGTTATGTCAAAGTACCGCATATGAAAATATATGTAACATTTATTTCTTTTTATCATCCTTCATCTTTATTTTATTTTCTGAAGTCCCAACAGCAGTATTATTTACAGAAAAAACTGTGTGAATTGGATTTTTTTCTGTTTATGGAAACCAAAGGAATACCCATTAGTTTGTGCCAAACATATATCACCTCATTTTTGACACCACATTTGGGGTCATATCTTGTTGAGACATGAAAATCTAATACTTTTAAAAAATTGCACTAAGGATTGGGCAAAACATTTTTTCTAGTGCAGTCTTTGACCACCCCTGTGTGTCACCTCCCCATTCATATCTGTCCCTCTATGTCCTCACAAAAGGTGAGCCACACTCATCCTCCCTTTCTAAACTTCCCCAACCTACCTCTCCTTGTGAATGTAATTAATAAATCCTAAAGCTAGGAATAGTTTTTTTTCACTTTTAATACTTTGGCAGTATCTGAATGTCAGCTGTAGGTAATTAGTGACAACTGTTCTGTCTCTTTGTAATTTTGTTGTTTTGTTGAATGAGTTTTCCCTTTGATACAATTAATAGTGTTACAATTTCATAGTAATATATTTTACTCAAATGAGCTTGGTACCTCACAACACTAGCTTCCTTAAAACATTTAATTCATTGGTAAAATGTGCTACCTCTTCTTCATATTATTATTATTATTATTCTTCCTTGCCTACTTTTTCTGTTGCTTTCTAATTTGCAGCCAGAGATTCCTCCCTTCAGCACTCCTCTTACAAATCATAATTTTAGGTAGGATTGTTTTAGTCATCTCCATATTTTCCTATCTGTATTTGTAAATGTTTCATAAACAAGTATCATATCTAATTAATTGTCCAGTGAGCTTTACTTTGCGTTGGGAACTTTCAGTAGTTCTTTCTTTCCTATGCTTTGTAGAACCATCCCCTTTGCTTTTTTCGCAGTCCAGCAAGTTCTTGTATTTCTCCATATAACAGCAGTGTCACAGCTTTTAAGCAAGCTTTCTTGTGCCTCGGTAATATCCAGGTTGTACATCTGTATGTTGGTACACTCTTTACATAGCTCTTTAGAAATCTTCTCATTGTTTGGAAGCTGTCTAAGTTGCACATTAGTATGCTGCATATTCTGTACAAGAGTCTTTGTACAAACAGAAATTGTGTTGTTATCTCTGTGTTAAGATCATAAAACCTTGTCATGATTTTTAAGGTTTTACTTTTGGAATGATCAGTGCCTTCCTCACTTGTAGGTGCTATGTGGAGAGTGACCTCTTCAAAACTTGGTTTTCTGTATGGGATCAGAAATGATGCACTTCCATAAAGTTTCACAGAGGAGAGATTACAGCTGTGGATCATACGTTTGTTACACAGGTAATCTCATCAATATCAATTCATCAATGAAAGATTTACTGCTATGGGTAGCAAAGAATGGCATGTAGATAGCTACAAATAATATCATTATACGTAGCCTCGCACTCTCAATAGTGCGGGTGACATTCCTTTCAGAGCTACTGCACTAGTTTAACAGAAAACTCTGGTGCATCCTGAAAGGATATATTGTATATTTATCTTAAAGTTCTTATTAATTTCAAGCACTCTTCATACCTATGTAAATGACACAGTGTGAAGTGTGAAATAGGTACCTCAATAATGGTGCTTGGTATCCATTGTTAACAAGACAGGGGTGCTTCTGGAGAAATGAGAGCACAAGAAAGATTTTTTGCCTTATGGAGGAGCTCGTCCACCAGGAGATAGTGGAACAGTTGGCAGCACGTGAGGCTGCACTGAAAATCCCAATTTTTTTTATGTTATCAGTGGTCAAACTACTGTGGCTAGCATGTGGGGGATGCTCTAATATACCTCTAACTGATGAACTAAGATGTCAGTGCATCATTAGTGAGGCATGTGCTTCTATCACAGTTCTATGAGGGTAATTAAACAAATAAAATAATCTCCCATGCCCCCCTGATGTCTATATATATATATATATATATATAACAGAAAGAAACTTCGACATGGGAAAAATATATTAAAAACAAAGATTCCAGGACTTACCAAGCAGGAAAGCGCCGGTAAATAGGCACAATGAGTAAAACACACAAACACACACTCGGAATTTCGAGCTTTTGCAACCGGCGGCTGCTTCGTCAGGAAAGAGGGAAGGAAAAGGAAAAATGAAAGGATGTTGGTTTTAAGGGAGAGGGTAAGGAGTCATTGCAATCCCAGGAGGGGAAAGACTTCCCTTAGCGGAAAGACTTCCCTTAGCGGAAAGACTTCCCTTAGCGGAAAGACTTCCCTTAGCGGAAAGACTTCCCTTAGCGGAAAGACTTCCCTTAGCGGAAAGACTTCCCTTAGCGGAAAGACTTCCCTTAGCGGAAAGACTTCCCTTAGCGGAAAGACTTCCCTTAGCGGAAAGACTTCCCTTAGCGGAAAGACTTCCCTTAGCGGAAAGACTTCCCTTAGCGGAAAGACTTCCCTTAGCGGAAAGACTTCCCTTAGCGGAAAGACTTCCCTTAGCGGAAAGACTTCCCTTAGCGGAAAGACTTCCCTTAGCGGAAAGACTTCCCTTAGCGGAAAGACTTCCCTTAGCGGAAAGACTTCCCTTAGCGGAAAGACTTCCCTTAGCGGAAAGACTTCCCTTAGCGGAAAGACTTCCCTTAGCGGAAAGACTTCCCTTAGCGGAAAGACTTCCCTTAGCGGAAAGACTTCCCTTAGCGGAAAGACTTCCCTTAGCGGAAAGACTTCCCTTAGCGGAAAGACTTCCCTTAGCGGAAAGACTTCCCTTAGCGGAAAGACTTCCCTTAGCGGAAAGACTTCCCTTAGCGGAAAGACTTCCCTTAGCGGAAAGACTTCCCTTAGCGGAAAGACTTCCCTTAGCGGAAAGACTTCCCTTAGGGGGAAAAAAGGATAGGTATATACTCGCCCGCGCCCGCGCGCGCCCGCGCGTGCCCGCGCGTGCCCGCTCGCGCGCGCGCACACACACACACACACACACACACACACACACACACACACACACACACACACACACACACACACAAGCAGATATATTTAAAGGCAATGAGTAAGGGCAGAGATGTAAGTCAAGGTGGAAGTGTGGAGGCAAAGATGTTGTTGAAAGACAGGTGAGGTATGAGTGGCGGCAACTTGAAATTAGCGGAGATTGAGGCCTGGTGGACAATGAGAAGAGAGGATATATTGAAGGATGGGATGGGAGGAGAGGATATATTGAAGGGCAAGTTCCCATCTCAGGAGTTCGCATAGGTTGGTGTAGGTAGGAGGTATCCAGATAACTCGGACGGTGTAACACTGTGCCAAGATGTGCTGGCCGTGCACCAAGGCATGTTTAGCCACAGGGTATTCCTCATTACCAACAAACACTGTCTGCCTGTGTCCATTCATGCGAATGGACAGTTTGTTGCTGGTCATTCCCACATAGAAAGCGTCACAGTGTAGGCAAATCAGTTGGTAAATCACGTGGGTGCTTTCACATGTGGCTCTGCCTTTGATCGTGTACACCTTTCGGGTTACAGGACTGGAGTAGGTGGTGGTGGGATGGTGCATAGGACAGGTTTTACACCGGGGGCAGTTGCAAGGGCAGGAGCCAGAGGGTAGGGAAGGTGGTTTGGGGATTTCATAGGGATGAACCAAGAGGTTATGAAGGTTAGGTGGATGGCGGAAAGACACTCTTGGTGGAGTGGGGAGGATTTCATGAAGGATGGATCTCAGTTTGGGGCAGGATTTTAGGAAGTCGTATCCCTGCTGGAGAGCCACATTCAGAGTCTGATCCAGTCCCGGGAAGTATCCTGTCACAAGTGGGCACTTTTGGGTTTCTTCTGTGAGGTGTTCTGGGTTTGAGGGGATGAGGAAGTGGCTCTGATTATCTGCTTCTGTACCAGGTCGGGAGGGTAGTTGCAGGATGCGAAAGCTGTTAGGGAAAGGACCGTTTAATATGGAATGGGTGGCAGCTGCCATAATGGAGGTACTGTTGCTTGTTGGTGGGTTTGATGTGGACGGATGTGTGAAGCTGGCCATTGGACAGATGGAGGTCAATGTCAAGGAAAGTGGCATGGGATTTGGGGTAGGACCATGTGAATGTGATGGAACCAAAGGAGTTGAGGTTGCAGAGGAAATTCTGGAGTTGTTCTTCACTGTGAGTCCAGATCATGAAGATGTCATCAATAAATCTGTACCAAACTTTGGGTTGGCAGGCTTGGGTAACCAAGACGACTTCCTCTAAATGACCCATAAATAGGTTGGCATACGAGGGGGCCATCCTGGTACCCATGACTGTTCCCTTTAATTGTTGGTATGTGTGGCCTTCAAAAGTGAAGAAGTTGTGGGTCAGGGTGAAGTTGGCTAAGGTGATGAGGAAAGAGGTTTTAGGTAAGGTGGCAGGTGATCGGCGTGAAAGGAAGTGCTCCATTGCAGCGAGGCCCTGGACATGCGGGATATTTGTGTATCGGGAAGTGGCATCAATGCTTACATGGATGGTTTCCGGGGGTAACAGACTGGGTACACGGATTCCAGGCATTCGAGAAAGTGGTTGGTGTCTTTGATGAAGGATGGGAGACTGCATGTAATGGGTTGAAGGT